>NW_015150928.1:125348-225839 GCF_000732505.1 Cyprinodon variegatus | reverse complement strand
TACTACTTGTTACTTCAATAAAATTGGAACATTTTAAGATTGTTGCATATTTCATTAGCATTGTGTTGGGGCGATGGGGACAGGCGGGGCTTGAAAATTCCACCTTGTCCAAAGTGGGGAATGACAGAAAAAGTTTGAGAACCACTGCCCTAACCCAACCGACACCTTAGCCCTAAACCTAACCATTAGCAGAATACCTTGTGAGAACCAGCAAAATGTACTCACTTTGAAACAATTGGTCCTCAATCTGATGGTGAAATTTGAAAAAATGGTCCTCACTCTGAGGGCTAGACAGGTACACACCCTAACACACTCAAATGTAGTTTGGGTTCTTTATATGTTAAGACTATATTGTTTTTCTCTAACAGCAAAAACAATTGAAACCATCCATAGATATCCTGCAAATGACTCAGTAAAAACCCAACGGATGAAAAACAATAATAATGTGACCCCTGTGATTCCCTTGACATTGAGGGCTGAAAATTAATCCCTTTTACACCTAACTTGCAAACTGATTGTAGGGTTGGTAATTAATTCTTAATACCCACCATCTGTTGTGCATAAAATTAATTGCATTGCCAAAAAGGCTACAAACTAGCTCACTGATGTCAGCTGCAGTTAAGTTGGCAACTGTATTTAAGGTAACAACAGAGAAGGGAGTTCAAGTATTCAATAATGAAGCATGTGCTCTTACATGTACAGGCTTTGACTGGAAATGGAAAATAGGAATATTAAAACATAAGGGTAATCAGACTTTGCATCCCTTCAAATTTATGAACTCATCCCCAACAATATGCAGATATTAGTGGCAAAGTAACCAATTGTTTTTAAGTCATCAAGCAGCTTCTTGCATAGTTGTGATTAGATATTTGACCACTTTTTTTGTTGAATTGGTAGAATTCATTAATAATACTAATAATTAATGGAACTTTATTGATCTCACATTGGAAAAATTTACCTTGACATTAGCATTGGGCTGCCATTGTGTGGCATTCGGGGAGCAGTATGGGAGTTAAGGGTCTTGCTCAGAGTCCCAGAGAGCAGGCTGTGGGGATTGAACCAATTACTTGCAACCATCTCAGAGCGCAAGCGCACTGCTCTAACCACTAGGTCATCACCTCCCCGACAATTCAGGTAAGTTGTTTGAATTGTTAACATGCATAAGGCCATTATTTTTTCAATCAGAAATTGTTAACAACGTTGAGGCCATAAAAGACGATATATTTTCATTTGATATATTTTAAACAAAATTTTTTTGTGTGTGTTTGAAATGCTTTCCCTGTCAGAACACACCAGTGTATCTAAGTTTAAAAATTTACTGTTGATTTGAAGTGAAATTAACATATTTGGTGGAGGTGCTTTTTAATTTTAAAATCAAATCTCCATATTGACAGTTTTTCCTTAAAAGATCAATATGGATCAACTAGTTTTGTACTTGTCAGCTGGTACAGTGATCTTGGGTTTGAAAACCATTCCTTGACTTTTCCATCTATCTTATTATTGTAGCAAAATTACTCTCTTTGTTGGATCTACCATAAAATATTTCACCTAATGGTGTCATGATTTTGGCACTGATGGCTGGCTTGTTTGCTCATTTCATTCACCTGTCTAGCTCTGCCTCTGCTTCTCATTGCTGCTCATCAGATCCACCTGCTCTTGCTTCTATTTAAACTCCTTGATCCTAACCATCAGTGCCAGGTTATTCAGGGACCTAGGGTGGCAGTAGGTGGGTGCTCGAACTCAGAACCTCAGGATTCCAAGCTCTTTGCCCTAACCACTAGACCGCAACTCCCCTCCACTCCCCTCTAGCATTACTAATAATGATTGTTTACCTGATCCTGATCTGTTTCTGTATTCTGACTTTTGAGCCTGCCTGCACCTGTCTGATCTGTTTGTCTGGCCTGTCTTCTAACTCTTGTTGGGTTCTTCTGTGGACTCAACCTGGATCTGCCTCTTGACCTCACCCTGTGAATTATCCTGTCTTCCTTCATCGGCTCTGATCTGATCTATCAACTCTGCAGCCTTCTAGGCTTCTGCATCTGGAACTCTCTGGCAGCATCCACTGTGTCTTGTCAGCCAACTATGGAGCAGGGATTTCTCCCTATGTTTGTACCTTCTTAGTCAATGTTTACTACGAAGTTTGCTTTTCTTTGGACAATGGTACTATTGTTCCACCATCATCCTGTACACTACAGCTTTAAACTTGGCAAATCCTAGCATGTACCTTTAGATCCTAAATACCGTTTTTTTTTTAAGACCACACTGTGGGTGAAAGGGTTTATATTTTTACAATAAACAGCTTATATAAGTATATTTCATAAGCATCACAACAAAATACATTGTGCTTAGAAAAAGTTCAATTACTCATCCCTTCTGAAAAAGAATTGAGTCCTTTTAGTTGTAAAATTGAAATCAGATGCTACTCACTAAAGCCATATCTTTATAAGTACAACCTCAGTTTGCTAAGGAGGTTAACCTCCAACTTTGACTCAAAAACAGTCCAAAACAGTTCAAGAGCACCTGGTTTGAGGTTGTTAGAAATACTGCTAAAGTGAAATGCAACCAGTGAATGTATCCAAAATTGAAATCCAATTTTTGTGAGTGGGGTCCAGAATTCAAACATTTATTCGGAAGTACTCATCTGTGCATAAAGTGTACAGTCAGAATAACACTGAACACTCCAAAGTGTTTAAGCTTTATGACTAAGAGGATGACAATATCTCAAATGTGTCAGATCCTTTAAAAACCCTAACCCTTATCTGTCTCTCTGTAAAAGCTCTCTACTCTAAATTTGGCAAGCTCCATCCACTCTACTACACTGTCAATATCGATGTGCAACTGTTACTGATGCATGAATAAGAGAGACAATGATGGTGACATGTGCTGTTTTATGTTTGATGATCGGCTCAGTGAGTGGAGCTCCCAAGTCTAGGGTATACCACTCTCTGTTCTTCTTTTTCACATGAGGTCAAACACTATTGACTGAAACCAGTGAGGGGAATGAGCCTGCATTTACTGACAAATTGGTCCCCTGGATTGACCTCTGGTTCAAGTTAGCTCGAGTTCAGGAGCAGGAAATATCAATACACCTGGTCAAAGGCATAAATCTCACTCTGTCACCAAAAGGAGGGCAGGCTGATTTACATTTACATACAGTATTCATCATCAAGTTGACTTTCTGCCCCCATGGCAGTGAATGTGAGTGTGGGAAATGTCACTTTAATTATACTGCATTCATAACATTAAGAGCAATTACAGCAGAATATAAAGGGTCACAAGGTACACACATAAAAGCGACTAGAGTCATATGTCTAGAAAATAATGACCGAAGTTCCAGCAGCAGTTAAAAAATGCAGTTTTATTGGCTAGTAAGACCCAGAATCCAATTACAGAGTCTCTCTGCAGTTCTCATTTGTAAAAGTACAATGTGTGGGGGAAAAAAGAACCCAGATAAATTGATTATGCTTTTTTTCATGAAGACTTCTCACAATGTTAATGTTTGGATTGTTCTTTGATTCACACAGAATTTACAATAATTTTAATTTTAGACAGACAATTTTGGTGATAGAAAAAGGTTAAAAATGCTTTCTTTGCTCAACTGTGTCACCAAACCAGATTATGTTAAGCACAATTAACAATTTCAGTCTTCTATTCTGTAAATCCTGTTTATTTCTCTTCACTTTTTCAGCATTCAGCTTAATGCTTACAAAGCTGAATAGAGGATAACAGTCTGTTTTATTTTATTGTGAGCAAATGCAGTGAAAAGGTAGATAATGCCCTTATCCGATCAAACAATGTTTTGTTATTTTTCTTGCTCTTTTTAGAAGACCTATAAACACCACCGACCTGGTTAACTAATTACCTAATGTGGCTTTTACTTATTTAACAGAAAAGTCCATCTTTTAATTTTTTAAGGCAAGAACAAAACAAGTTACAATAGGGGTTTTAGGCTTAAGTAAATGCTTTTTGTCAAAGTCCAAATCTGCATTAGGAGTGTAATTATACACCCAGCTCACAAGACAGAGCAGAATAAAGAGTTTTAGAGGACAAAAATAAACAAGATCTATGCAAATTTTTTAATAAAATTATTTTTTTTTATTAATATAATGAGCAAATGTTTTGTAACCCATAAACTGTTTTATAAAGTCTATTATTGTTTAATAGTTCTGTCAGGACTAGTTGCTTTGGCCCAGAAAACAGATGGATGCTGAGACACAGAACAGCAGGTTGACGATATTTAATAAATAAAGAACAGAGAAGCACAACATGGGCATGGAGACAGGAGAAAAGCAGAGGATCCAGTAACTAGTAACTGCAGGGTGATTATTTAAGTAGAGCTGGGCAAAAGCACAGACAATGGAGAAACACAAGTGAAGGGGATCTACTAATTACCTGAAGGCTCTGGCTGAGAGAGACATTTTCAAACATGGATAAACAGTTAAAACCACAAGGGAGAAAGTAAAGGTGTATTCAGACCGAGCGCTGTGATTTCCACGAGCCCTGCACGGAGTTCACCGCTCTGCATTTCAGATGAAGTGTTTACACCCTGGACTGCATCATCAAATCAGATGTGAAACAGCGTGAAGCTCACAGCCCACTGATATAAAAGAATAAAAATAAATTAGCAAATAGACTGAATGATTAGTGCAGGTTTTTGCAGTTAAAATGATAATTTGTAAAGTGAAAATATATATATATATATAAATATAAATAAAAAGATAAAACGTAATTCTTTTGCTTCAGAGATAATACAAAAGATTTAAAAATGATCTAGCTTTTCACTGCTACTTGATTCATGCAGGGAAAACCATTGTTTTTGCTGATTTAATTTTAAAGATTTAAGATCATCTCCATCCCAGCAGATGTCAGTGCTACTGTTTCAGCATATCAAGTTATTGCATAACATAATGTGGCATTCCTGTGCTGGCATTGAATATAAAACTCGACATGTTTACTTTTTTTATTGGCTTGAATGATTGTTTCACAATATTCAGTACCTTATTAGCCTCAGTTTGGATCTGGTGTTACCCCCAACAACCCTACAGCATTTCTTGTCAAGATCTCGCTGTTATAACTTCACAATAAAAGCATAGGTGAAACGTAAAATTACAGACTGCAGCTAAATTGTTCTCTATGCACAACTTTTGAATTTAAGAAGACCATACATTTTTGGAAAAGCCAGAGAGTTAGGACAACCTCTCCAATAATACAGAAATAATCTCTAGCTAGATTAAAATTAACCAAAAATAATGAGATCAGAGATCAAGCAAGAGATCAAGCAATCTGTTTAGCAATAGAGATCAAGCAAGAGAAATATGCTTGAAAAAAACTGACAAAAAGGTAAACAAAAACCCCTAAAGGCCAAATAACATCATATGGTAAGACCCAATTAGCAAAACTATAAACAGACTTAAGACAAAACCAAAAAAACTAATTCTTAAAGGTAAAATAAGAGAACTAATGTACACTAGTAAATCAAGTTTTGACACAGTCGCTTATTAAACTTTGATTGTTTTTTTATTCTGAAGTAATCCTTATGCCAAAAATATAGAACAATTATTATGTTTTTGTTTTGACAAAGTGAATGAAGGGTTTTTCTGTATGTAGCAGACTGTTTTACTAGAAAACTATAAAGCAGTAAATAATATTGTTTTTAAATTTCTCTCCTTTTAAACCTGCGGGCTTGTCAAAATCTTTCACTTACTTTTACCAGCTAAAGTCATATACTTTATACTGACAGGCCAATCACAACGCAGAGATGTGTTTTGAATTTTTTGATGCAAATCGGGCAGGCTTTTGAGGGCGGGACGACAAAGCTGCGCGATGTTGGAGGAAGCACAACAAGGAAGATGGCAACAACTATTGTACGGTTCAGTTTAGGAAGGAATCAGTTTAGGAAGGATCAGACTTGGGGTTTTCGTTGAAACGTGAGCAGGATGAGGCTCTATGCTCATTCAGTTTTAAGAAGGATGTATTGGCCGTTTTACAGACAGCCTGTTTGTTTACACTCCCCCACCAGCTTTCAGTCACGCTTACTGCGTCACAGTCAGTTGCGCTCATTGGTCAGAGCGTTGGCCAATAGACACAGACAGCGGTTTGAAAGATAACAGGTTATTCTCATCAACAATCTTGTGATGTCTCATTCATCGGGGCCACACTAAATTACACATTTAATCTTACATTTAGTCTGGTTTATCAAGCTAATATACAAGCAGCTTCTCAAAAGTGTTGACAAAACTACTTCATTAAAATGGAAACATCATGTAATGTCATAATTGTGAAGCACAGGATCTTCTAATGCCCCAATTATCAGTTCACAATAATCAATTTCTATAGTAATCTTTAAAAACATCTTGGTCAATTTAAAACTGTTTGTTTACCTGATCTTTTAAGACACCCCTCATACTATTTGGATTTTAGTACATTTGAAAATATGCTACTAGAACCTGGCTGGTTGAGCCAGATTTAAAGCTGAGACAAGGGCAGGAAAAATAGGGTCAATGTCATTAAGTTCTGTTGTAGAGATTCTTAAAGAATTTGCTTAAATATCCAGCTGTTATGATTCTGCCCTTTCTGGACTTCTTGGTTATGTTTAAATTGTCTTTTTTCCATAATTTCCATTACATTCTAGTTGTTTTCTGATTGTATTTGAGTTCTTATGTATCTCTTGTTTACTCTCTATTGCCCCATTGTGTCAGTCTCCTTCACCTCGCCCCCTTCTAGATCCTTCTGCCCACAAGTTCTCCCAATCATTTGATTACTCCTTTCATTGTTCATCATTCTTTTGCTTCCTGAGGCCCCTGTCACAATTTAGCGATTTAGCCAGCATATGCCTGACGTCCCAGAATCTTGTAAAACGCTGGCATAAGCTGAACTTTATATGTATTTTTTTCAATTTTTGGCGTAGACATAGAGTGTTCATAACGAACTTATGTCCGAAAACAGCCTAATTTATACAAAACCGACGGCAGCGTAATGCCTATGAAATGTCACAAGCCAGTGTCCTGAGGGTAAGCAGCAATGCACTTACACTTAACATATGTCAACGATTAAATAACTTACCTGAAACGGATGACCCACGTATGAGCATACACTGGCATACGTCGAGAAATTTTGAGCATGCCGTGTGTTGACGTGTGCCAGCGTACTTCAGCGTGCTCATGACTTACACAAAATTGACCCATAACTTATCCAATGTATGCCAGCGTTCTTTGCCAGATTTTTCGCACATAAGGCATATATATGCCGGCTACGCTGGGTCCACAACAAGTATCCATTCATTCTGACAACAGCAATGACAGATTCTGTTTTTAAAAAAATTTTTAAAAAAAATGTTTTTTTTTTTTTAAAATGAACGTATCTTTGAATACTTTCAATTTTATTATCAATTTTTTCTTAACATTTCTTTCAGAATGAGAGGAGCCATACTCTGATTGTGGCTTAGAAGGATTTCCATGTCATCTTAAATTGATTCCCATTTAAATCCCAACTGAGGCAAACTAAAGGCAGATATAGAAATTAATAATTATTAACATTTTTGTGATTCTTGGATAGCTAACTAATTTGATGAAATGCTCAGGAGTCTTTCATGGTCTTTTTCAGCTGCTTTCTTTGGGGATGCAAATCTAGTGTTGAAGGCCCACAGAGAGCCACCCACCATTACAACGATCTCTACATGGTAGATGGTATTACAGAGAACAAATATGGAGCAAAATGGTCTAATCTGATCAGCTCCTTTCAAAACGGCTCAGACGAGGCACCTGTGATTCCTAAGCTCTAATTAACAATGTCATCTGTGACAGTCTGTGGACTTGTGAAATGCTCATCTCATTGATGGTTTGAGACATCTTGCAGTAATACAGTGGCAAAGGGGGACTTGGTTAAAAAAAAACGGGTCATTCATCGCTGGCTGGTACAAGAATTTACAGCCTTGATGTGTTGAACCTAAAGATTACCTCACCAAAGACACTTCACAGCACTTTGACTGACCTTTATTCATAATTTGCAAATCTGAAGAGGGTGAAGCATTGTCAAAAGCCTTGAATCACTCCTCAAATTAAAAAAAGATCTAAAGAACAGCATCTGAAACTGAGATAGCATTTAGCAGCACAGGATGCATTAAAGTCTTTGTGTATTCTGGAGGTTTGTTTTTCTATTTACATTGCATGTGCATGCACACAACCCCCATTAGTGCAATTCCCCATACATATAGTAGCATACTCCAGTACTTTAAAGTGTGTTTGCGTGTACATAAATGTGTGTCAGCCTTTTTTGAAATCTTTATTGGCCATAATGAAGAGTGACAAGACTGCAAAGTACAGAGAGCCTTTAATATTGGTGGAGTGAAGCCACGCTTTATACATGCCAGAAGTGCCAAAAGGCCCTGAAATCGAGCCGATAGAACTAACCTTATTTAACGGGCAGACATCTGAGCCATTTCCCCCAAAGAAAATGCCACTTCTGAATGTCATGACCTTTTCTAACCGTGTTTAAAATCCTCCAAGGTCGTTAAGGTGTGGTTTGTCAATAAAATGAATTTGAAGACTCTTGGGGAGTGGTGAACGGGTAGAAACAAGGACAAGTATGCAGATTTTATTGCACATACTATCAGGTATTGCTGCTGTTTTTCTTAAGGCTCATGACAGTGATTAAAGGACTGTGCATATGAGTGTGTGTCTGTGTGTGTGTGTGCAAGTCTGATGATCTTTAAACTAAAAGAGAAGCTCAATAGCATAACAAGGATGAAATGCAAACCACTTCCTTGTTATCAGAGTGTATGCATCCGTTTTGGCAACCGAGAAAAGACCATTATTCAGATTTCACCATCAAATTGAAGACTGCTTATACCATAGTAATTTTCAAGGTCCTTCTCTTTAGGATAAAGGTCTGAAATAGGTTAAGGGTTCAGTTTAGGGTTAGGTATGGATTGGTAAAGGACATAAATAAGGTTTTTGTCACGGTTAGGTTTGAAATCGATTGAAAATTAAAAATTAGACAAAGCTTTTTCATTGCAATTCAAAGATTAAAAAAATTATGTTGAAATAGGAGGAAGTAAGGAATGTTCTTAGGTTCGTGGCTAGCTTTAACAATACATATAAAATATTATATAAAATATCACTGTGAAGACAAAAGAGTAAACAACAAAGTAAATAAGAAACCTGATATCTTGATAACCTGATAGTTCATCTTCTTAGTCTCACTTTTAAATATTATAATCTAAATTTTGCACACTTTGTTTTGCTCATAAACTTTAGTCAGGCGTTCAGTTATAAAGTAAGAGTGTATTTGTTCAGAGCACAGGATACCGAACTAACAATCTCTACTGGATTATCTCTTATTATAGATACATCTACCTTAAAATCTCTTAATTCTAGTGGCTCTACAAAAATTTTAGGTGCTTGAAATAACAAACTACTTTTATTATTTTTGCTATAAAAGTTCTGAACAATTTTAGATTTGAGCAAGTCATGTCCAGGGCAATCTATAATGAGCTGATTTTAGAGGGAATATGTGGAGTGTCTTCACTTACTAGATTTATTAAGCTAATTAGGAAAAACTGATTATTCTGTAGCTTCCAGCTCTTTATTAAATAATTCCTTATAATAAACCTATTAGGAATTAATAAAAGTGGAAAATAAATTAAAATGCATTTACCTGAGGTGTGCTTGTGCCTTTGATATTGACATAAAAGAAAAGAACAATAGCTGTAAGGAAAAGAAAAATGCTCTAGAGGACCTTAATAAATGTTTTGTGTGAATGGATAATTAGAAAAATTTGGTTTCAACTGTTACTTGCTGTACTTTGTTTGGGTAATGTTTTTATGTAATCCAGTTCATACTTTCACCTTCACATGACAGAGAGTAGTCCAGTTTATATATAGAAAGATGCGCAACTAATTAGCATATATTTCTTGCACCACAAAAATACAACAGCTGCCTACTCCACAAAACTAGGTAACTGGGTCAAAAAGAATGCAATGGCGTGAACAGAGACGTGCACAGGTATTTGGCTGACATTTGTTAAATCTAATTTAATCTAAGCTTTTGGATACTGAGATAAGGGATATTCGGGCAAGGCGCGAAGAGCTTGGAGCCATACGTTTTGGTAATTAAGCAGCATTATGCTCCAACTTCAGTAGATGTCATAAAAATACAAACTGCTGCAAGTATTCTTGAAGAGTTAAATCCTAAATCAGAGAGATGAAGAGGAGAGCTTCTTAACAACTGACTGAGAGACAAACAAACCATTCAATGCTTTTCCAAAGACAATGAAATGTCCAAAGCTTTCTTTCCATTACTGCTGAAATTTGCTCACTTTTTGTAACCTTAAAATTACATTCATTTAACTCCTCAGAGGAGTGCTCTTAGCTCACGTGGTAAGAGAGAGGAAAGACCTGAAGCCCTGCTAAGTGTGAACCCGCTGTGATCTACAAATTGGCCGAAAAAGCCATATTTTCTGATTTACTGTGGCCTCCAATGTAAGTTTGTGGCTTTCTTCAATCATCCTCCTTAATGCACTAACCATTAGAGTCTGTCCAGAAACAGAATATACCCTGGTGTCTCAATTATAGGCCAACACCGAATCTCTACGGTAGCCTTTCGCAGCTGTGGAAGGAAATGACTATCCATTTTCTGCTTCAGCTCTCACACACCAACCGTGCAGTCCTGCCTGTTGTTCAGAGCACCAAAAACTCATCTTTCCAGCTGAACTGTTTTATTAATAACCCTGACTGCAGTGAAGGTGCCAATTAAAGTTGACCAAAGATTTACATTTTTTTTCTCAAAACTCTGTAGAGCTGTTTCTCATTGTGGCCTTCTGTCAATTTCCATTTGAAAACCTTAGTACAACAGAAAGAATGGAAGCTTTGAAAGCAGAGTAGTAAACACAATATGAAAAAGTAGAGAACAATGTAATAGATATAAAAAAAATAAAGCTTTATAACGTGCTTTGATCTTCTGAGAACAGCGTGATTTGTATGAAATCTGCGGCTATCTGAAAAGATACACCAAGAAACTGACAAGATAAAAGAACTGTCTGCAATGAGAATTCAAATGGAATGTGAGAATAAACAAAGAAAATATATTTTTTTTGCCACAATTTAATAACGGCAAAGGCTTCGGCGGGATTCAGTTTTTAATATCCCCCACGATTCTGTAATAGATACAGAGAAATATCCATGAGAGATGAAAACACAGAAAATGCCTGTGAAATAGCTTTCATGTTCTTCTGAAAGCACTTATGGATTCAGCGTTTAATACTGCGTTTCCTCTGTGAGTGTGTGGGACTATCGACGTGACCACGTTTTGATTTAATGGCTAGCACTCCTCACAAGATGCCAAGTGGGAGAGATAATCAGAGGTAGAGAGGAGAGAAGTCCATGAGGGAGCAAAGGAAAGACAAAACTGGCAAAACACGGTGGAGACAGAGCAGCTCTGACAGAGATGTGAGGTAAGTAAAATATTGTGCTGACCAAGGTAGAACACCATGACCATTTATATAATAGGCTGAAGAACTGGTGAATGGCAGCCCTGCAAGTGAGAGTGAGCAAAGAGTAGAGGTGAACAGGGAAGATTAGGTCCAATGAAATAGGAATAATAATCTGTTTATTAAGTTTACACCAGAGGGAAGAGAAAAAAGCAAGTCTTTTTGGATGACTTAAATGTAATCTGAATGCTTTACTAGAGTCTGAGTCTCTAGTCTCTAGAGTACACCTTAACTGAGCAGATTATTTCCACTATTCTAATGTGTCCACGTGCAGTCTCTTTTTGACTAACCAATAGCCATTAGATTGAGGAAAATAATAATTTTCTGTATTCTTCACTTTGCTGTTTCTGTTGTCTTACAAAAAAAGGTTGTAGCCCTAAATTTCTATCATAATTATATAAAGTATCAAAAGCCTAGTGTGTTTCAGGAATTAAATTTGAAAAGTGAAACTTCATATATATATGCATTACACACTGAGTTTATTTATCTCAAGCCTTTAAATCTCAGGTTTCGATAAGTAAAACAAAGTAAAAAATAATTTTTAGTTTCTTTAACAAATTAGAATGTTACCTTAGTTAATAAAAAGATTCCAACGTTGTTAAGTTATTTTTAAATATACTCTATAATTATATTTATTGGTGTGGTTTACATGATGGCAAGATGGTACACTAAAAAAAAAATCTGAGTATTTACAGCTAAACAGGTTAGTAATAATTACTATACAAAGAACTAAATGCTGATCCAACCCAATGAATACTCATTAGAATGAACCCATATGGATTGTATGACAATCTTATTCTAAGATCAAAGTAAAATGCTTCATTCACTCTAAACCCATTTCACAGTATGGTTAAGCAAATGTTTTCAAAAAGAAAAGAGTTCATCATTTAAACTAACTCTGGCAGGCTTTGATATTTCTGAGAATCACACTACAAAGCCGCTCGGAGCAGTAAAATTAGCCTCACTAAGTACCGGGTGTATTTGCCTTTATGTGCATTATGCATATTTTTCTTGCATGCACTGGAGGCTTTTGTTTCTGTTTACTTTTCATTAGAGTTATAATGTTCATATGAGTGAAGGGGGAGATGCAGGTGTTACTTCCATTGCTTATGCACCTTTTCACCCTATCATTGTAAAAAAAAAAAGTGTTTTAGAATAGAGAAGCCTGTGGGCTTCTAGGTCCACAGGACAAAATCCATTGTCTATTTGCATCATCCAGGGATCAAGGGGTCAAGTATGATATATGACATGCCATCTGCTTATCAGACTCTTCCAGAGGTGATGGTGGAGTTAGCACTCAGTAAAGATGAAGGTCAGCATATCAAGTCGAAACAAAATGTGCGAGCCAGGAGCTGGGGTGGCAGTGCTCTGAGGGTGTGGAAGTTGTTTGCACGGTTCTTGATCTTGCTACCATACAACTGATAAGGCTGGCAGAAAATCCACTGCCAAAAAGGATTATCTGTGGGCAGCTCAGTGTGTCTGGCACCAAGCATTCGGGGTAAAGCAGATGCAGGGTTGTTTGCTTTAGAATCTCCTTGAGAAGTTTAGCCCAGTGGTTTCAACAAGTCGAGTCCTACCGGATCTACAATACCTATCCACTCATCAGAGACCTCAGTAAAAGCTTGTTGAATCAAGATACTTCATCCTATTCAATAATTTATAAGTGAATTGTTTTTGCATACACATTATCCAGGAGTGACTCACAAACCCCAGCAGTTAGCGGTCACATTTGTTTTTACACATAATTGCCACTTGACGTGACTTAACAATAGCACTTCTGGCTCCTGCGTCTGAATAAAGGCATATAAATGAACAATATGTCTTTGTATTGCTAAAACCAAGGCCTTTCTAGATGGTCTGTTAAAAGGCAATCTCTACAGTTCAGAATTCCTTTGTGGATTGGCTTACAGTAAGTTCATCGTACACAACACCTACACTGTCTACTCCAGCATCTTTATAGCTTTTGGGTCTTTCGTGTGATCGGTAACTCTAACATTGCTGATTAATTTGGTTTTAATAGCCTTATATGTAGGTAGGTGGTTGGAAATGAGCTGAAAGCAATGTGTGAAATGTTTTAGTTTAGACAAACAAGCTGCCTGTATCCATCTCTCTATCTATCTATCTACTCCGACAGATTAAAATGTGACCCATCTGGTTCGGGAAGAATATGGACTGTAAGGCACTTCAAAAACCTTGGGATGGTGTTTAAATCCATAAATTAGGATTGCAGTTGACTCAAGCTGACTCCTGTCCCTGAGGTGGTTTTTGGCCTAGTGGGTTGGAGCAGTGCGCTTGTGCTCTGAAAAGTATGCAAGTACCTGGTTTGATCCCCACAGCCTCCACTCTGGGTTCCTGAGCAAGACCCTTAACCTTACCCCATTGTGGGACAATAAAGGATTTACATTTACATGCAGTTAAGCCCAGTTGCATTGACTCCTGTGGCCATTATAACACTACCATGGTCTGCAATGATTTTCATAAAGTTATCTTGGATATCATTCTGTATTCCCTTCTGTTTGTTAATGACTGACTTAGACTTGGGATTACTCCTTCAGGGAAATTCTGGTTCCAGTAGCATATATAGAGTACAAAGAGTTAAAGCAAGATGCCACTAAAGATAAAAATACAACAGATGATATAAAAAGAGTGCATGTAGTACAAAAAAGCATAAAAAAAGAAAAAAGTTGTAATGTCCTGGAATATGTTTCCCTTAGATATAAAAAATATCTGCAAAGGGAAGACTACACAGCAGTTGACTTGGATTATTGCACTTTTACTGCAGAGATGAAATGACCTTATAAAATAAGTTAAAAAAATTACACAGGCTACACAGTAGTTGTCATGTGTTATTGTTAGAGAAGTAGAATATTGCACTTGAGTGAACATAGGTAATGTTTTGCATAAGGAGGGGGGGCTTTGAATATTGTTTGACCAACAGACAGACAGACAAACAGACAGACAGACCATACAGTGCACAAAATGTGCATTAAGATCAGATAAAATATAAAATAAAAACAGAGAAAAGAAGAAACATTCATTTATGATTAAACTGTTTTATATTGTCAATGAACATTTAGCTCTACGAGCTTCACATATCTGTAACCTTGGAGCTGATGGTGACTTGAATGTTGGAGATCTTTGGAGTACTTTATTAGGTAGATATGACGTGACACTTAGAATAAAAGAAGTAAAACATTTCATTGGTCTAAAGCTATAATAATAGGGTCTTTGTAAAGACAAAGGATTAAGTAAGCAGCTGTTTTCAGAGACTTTGCCAAGATGCAAATTAATTTGTTGCTGCACCCTGTATTTTATATCTCAATGTTTCACTCTTACATTTGCATTGTTTATGGGTTTCTCTCAAACATATCTAGACATTGGCTTTTTGCTTGCTGATCCTTTTCCTCTCATCTCCTTAAGTTTTATGGTGGTTCATAGAAGGGGCAAATACATGCTTATAAAATAAGACACATCTAATTGCAGATTATCTTTACCCTTATTGTTATTACTTCTATTAAAATTCGTATAAGGCTAAAGTTCTTTTTGAAGCAGAGGAACAAACAGTAACAGGACTCAATGTGGAAACTCAATCAGAATGCTCCCTATTCACCAAAGGCCTTGCCATAGTCAGTATGTAATGATGAGGGTTAACATGACATAGACTAAGGTAGGTTATGTTAAATACATGTATTATTCTGTTTGTGTTGGGCCTTAATAACCAAAATATCTAATTTAGTAAAGAGGACTGATTTTACCCACTGCAAGTAATATAAATATGAATAAATAAACAGAGGTAGCAGACTATGAGAGTGTATGCTATCATCACAGATCTACATTTCATTTGGATGACAGGGTGGCATCAGGCCAGGTGCTTTAGAGGGTTGGAGCTGTGTTTAATGTTTTCAGTAATGCACATAAATCAATTTGTTGAAGCTAAAAAAAGCTTAAGACTTTCTTTTCCGGTAAACCAAAGAACGCCGCTCCTCTGTGCATTGGCAGTAATGTATAAACATTTAAAGACATGAAAGATTTAAGAAATCCTGTAAAGGAACAGATGGTTTGTCTTTCTGTCTGTGGTAACCTGGCAGGTGTTACCATATGTGATATTTATAAGGTAAGAACTGAGAAAAGATTATTTCCATCTCTATGCCTCAATCATCAAAAAGTGCCAGGATACAGATATACACTAAGGCACAACATAAAATGTAAATGATATCTTGAATATGCAAGGATTTATTTAATTCACCATTTTAGCCTTAACTGACTTTCATCATACATCCCGGACAGAGAAGAAATGGCCCTGACAGTTTTGACAAAAGACAATTCTTACTGGTTTATTGGTTCATTAACACTAAAAGGCACAGTTGTAAAATGTTTAAATGGAGCTTAATGTTACCTGAGGAACTTTTCTTGAAACGTCTTTTTTGTACAAGCTTGTTGTTATGGAATAGGTTTTTTAAATATCTAAAACATAAAAGATTGCCCTAATATTTATATTTATTAAGGCAGTAAAATATATTACAAATTAATAATGTCACACTAAATGCTTGATATAATATTCCAAGAGTCAAAAATTTGGATGAGATATTGAGATATGCACCACAGGTTATAGCACACCGCTTTCTCTGTTTTTGTGATTTAATATCAAGTTTCGCAGGGCAGAAACTAGGGTCACCTCAAATTGCTAAAAAAATCAATTATCTAAAGCAAACTTGTCAGTTTTATCTAGGTTAAATATTTTCAATGCTGAAATCTTTTTAATCTTGAAGTTTGGTTCATCCTATTCAGTTTATCTTGTGTATTCATACAGCATGTTACTTCAATTTTTCCTCTGTAAAACCAAGAACTAGTTTGCTTAGAGAAGACAGCCAAGTAATTTACACAGGTGAAAAATCCTGACTACCAGCACCACATCTTGTATATTTTTAAGTTTAGCTTTTAATGGCTTATAGGCTTAATGGTGGCTGCAGTATCATTCCAATACTAGGACAGAATGGGAGTATTTGGAGTATCATAATAAAACCATAACATCAACTGTAACCCTAACTTTTATATTGTCTTTACAAAGAGAATCGGGGACTGCTTTGCTGTGGTTGTTTTTGTCTGAACATGAATGAGTCAATATCACCTACTGTCAGTTCTTGTTGTTGTTATTTCTGACAATCAACTCATGACAGCTTCAAGAATCATGTTGGAAACAATAGTATTGTTTAGCAGGCAGACCAGTAAAGTCACTTTCCTGTGATATGGTGCAGACAAAACTTTACTTTTTATCTAATGTGAGTTAACCACAGATGTTACTCAAGAACAAAGGCTGGTCACATAAATCTGTCCGTAGTGAGGCGGCGGATTTACATACTATCCCTATGCAAACCGTTCAGGGAAAAGCATTGAAGGTCGAGCAGGTAATTTCACTAGAATAAAACGGAGGTACCTTATTCCAGAAAATAACCCTTGAAGGACTGTATTTTTAAGTGATAAAAATATATGAACCATGCAGTAAATTATCATTATAGCCCTGTGAAAATAAAGAATACATGTTGATCAAAAGCAGCCAGCTGTCAGTCAGCGTTAAGATGATGTGAGGAGCATTTATCACTGCCCTTCTCTATCAAATCTCTTTGAGGTGACAGGGTAAACTCTGTTGCGATAGGCTGGCATCTATATGGATGCATTTCTGGTTGGTTCCGGCTTTGCGGGTCCAGGCCACAGTCTCCACCTTCCATGCAATGCAATCACCCCTTAGAGTTCTGGAGCTTTATTAAGGACTGGCTGAACATTTGCCTTCATGTACCTATAAATGCCTTAACTGTTATCAGCACCAGGCATTTTTTTTATTTATGTAAGAATTGATACATTTCTAAGATTTGGTTGTCAGTTGTTTTTGCATTCATGTCTACTTAATGTCTACCCATTTTAGACCCATCGCTATACAATGCAAATAAACACTGACCTTTTTCAAAAGGCCTTTATCTGCTGTTCTTCCCTCTGAGAGTGAAATCACCTCTCTTTGTCACCATACTGTCATATATGGTGATAAGCCCATATACACTTATTCCACATTCAATCTTTAGCATAACTGCAACTATCTTTAAAGAGGAGACTAAAGCATGGTTTTTAAAAACTCTTAATACCAGTGATCCCCATTTTGTGATGCCATTCTTTATGGCTGGGGGTAACCAAACATTGAGTCTGGAATCTGAATGTGGAGCTCAGGAGAATAGAGCAAAGAGTGTGACAGCTCTGGCTGAGTGGGAGTCAGCGGAGGTGAAGGGGCACAGCTGGCTGTGGGCTTGTTGTCTGCTGAGGCGTCTGAAGGCAGTGGGCACAAATAAATAGCTACACTGCTCTGTTTTGCTCTTTAGTGAAATAAATCGGTGGCTGAATTTGATGTCCATCTGCCACAGTTCATCACAGAGCGAGGAGGAGGAATTAATAAAACACTGATCATCTTCCTCCTCTGTTCTTTGCTCCAGACTGTTTGATTTCGGTTTGACCGGAGTGCTGCTCTCAGAGGCATCTAAGACGTCTGAGGCTTATGTCCAAGTCTTAAGAGGTCGCTGTCTTTTGACCAGTGCCTGTTTTAGTATTTGACCATTCTTTCCAAAAATGATAACAGAGGATTTGACTGGGTTCTTACTGCTTCACAGGCGTCAAAGATGATATTTTCAGTCTTGCACACATAAGCCTTAATTTGTTGTGAAAGATGCAGGAGGGAATTTATGCCTTAGGTTAGTACTTTAGTTCTGAGTAAGTTCCATATTACAAAAAGAAACAAAGTACATAAGAGATTAATTTTTCTAAACTCATAGAACATTAAGTGTAAACACTAACTGTGTTATGACATGTCTGTTAAATAGTGACAAATAGTAAACATAGCAATAATGGGACACAAATATCATTTATTTACAATTGCCAAGGCTCATAAGTGAGTTTCTGTTTTTCATGGACAGTTATTACAAGTGCATTTTAGATTGATCCTACTAAGTCACACATAATGTATTATTTGATCTGAATGTGCAGTTTTTTCAAGGAATGTTCAAGATTTAAATAAAACAGAATATATTAATGTGCCAAGCATGATCAGAATAGAAGCTCTCTGACGTGTACGGTGTTAAATCACCATTGCCTCAATCAGAATTATATAATCTGCAGAGGGGTTCACATGTATGCTGTTCAGATTGTCAATCATTATATAAAATCCCTCTCCTATGGATTACAATTTAATTCCTATGAAGTTGACCGAATGTTCTGAATGGGGCATTTACAAGATGCATTATAATTCTGATTGGCCCTTTTTTACCCAACTGTTTGTGTCCATGTTAACATTGCTAATGTCAATTAAAACAAGGCTGATAGCAAGTATTATGTACAGCGTAAAAATGAAAAATATAATGAATGAGGCAAAGTTTGTAGTCTGTAAACAGTGGTGAAATATTCCTTTCAAGTCTGATCAATCACTGTAATGTTGTTTTTAATGCTTGCCTTAATCCAAATTAGTCCTAATTCCAAAATAAGAACTTTTTTTTTTTCAAATATAAAATGATGAATGAAACCCAAATTGAACATATAAATTAGCTGTTATCAATCCATATAGAGCCATTTAGTTCAAGAATAAATTAATCTTTCTTTTGTCGACAAGCTGTTGCTAATTTGGAGCAAATATCTGTGTTATTAGCAACATTATTGGGATTCATTACATAGAAATATTTTGAAACTAGATATGTTATTAGAAACACAAATTGCATTTAAACAAACAAATTTAAATGGTTATGTAATCAAATATCATAAACCGGCACAAATTGAAGTCTTTATTCTGTTGTTATTCTAACAACACAAAAAGACAGATCAAAAGCTTCTGCTTTTATTACTTCAGAGAATATGAGCCACAAGCATAGAAACAAGGTGTATTAGTGCTAAACCACTCACTATTCTATAGCTAAAGGTCATCACAGCAAATACTGTAAATTACAACATATTACAGAACTTACCAGAAGTTGTGCCAACATCTTAGCTTTCTGACTAAAAACAAAGTTGAAACAAAGTTATAGGACTGCTTTTATACAAGAATATTGACATGGTGTCATGGGTCTAAAAGAATATGCCCTGAATCAAACTAGTTGGTTAGAGAACCACCAAAACAAACAAATAAATAAACTTCGGATAACTTGAGGGAAAGGGGAACAGTGGCTCACTGACTGAGTTTATCTTAATCACTAAAATCCTCTGATGTTCCTTTGGACCATGAAATTGTACTTTCTTCTGCAAACATTCTATCAAATGAAAGTTAGAGGCCACGCCGGACAGCTTTTTTGTTGTTCAGTTTGTTTGGAGTTCTTTTACTAAATTTCCATGGATCATTGTAACTGGTTAAGAAATGCAAGTAGAAATGTGCACCAATCCCCTATAGTGAATGCAAAACAAAAAAGAAAAAACAATATATGAAATAACCATGGAATAATAATTATTGCATATGCATGTGTAGGAATTATTGAATGCTGTTTTAACTTCAGTGTGCTACAAAGACACTTTTGGTGTTTTTGCACATGTGAAACGTACTGAGGAAAAATAATTTAAAGAATAAAAGATCGCATCCTGAGACTTTCTTAAAACCATTACAAAGAGAGAAAAGACCACCAGGCAGAGGGGATTAATCTTAGCTGGAATGTGGTAGTAGCAGACTAGAGTGAGGAGCAGAAAAAAAGGGTGACATTGAAAGTGTAGCAACGATGGCAGCACAAGCAGGAGATCAGGTTAAAGACAGCGGCAAAGCACCAATTGATCGTTCTAGAAACAAGGAAAGAACAGAAAGGAAAAAGTACAGAGAGAAGGAAAAGAAGTGTGAGATAAAGAGAACTGGACTAAAAGAGAGTGATAAAAGGACAAGGACAGCAAGAGATTCAATCTTACAACCAAGGTCCCTCACCACCGACAGTGTCCTGCCTGTGATGTGTACTGCAGGGATTGGTGGGAAAAGGCCAGAAAGAGAAGAACACGAAGCCATCAGCAATATGAAAAGCAGCGAAGACCCAAAACAAATATGGGAACAGCCACTTGATGATGCTGCTACTTGCTCCACAAAAGGGTAGTGGTGATTGGGGGCTATAATGGAGGGTTGGGGGCATAAAGCCGCAATGATGCAGGCTGCCTGGAGTAAATGTAGCTGACTCTAATGGCCAAAACGACATCAACAAAATAATGCAAATAAAATAAACAGAGGACATACAATAAAGCTGTACACCCAGCAGGCATTCCAGTCAGTTGATTGAAATCAACCAAGATGTAGGGGAGGGATTTGACTAGGGTTAGTGCGAGGCAGCGAACCTCTTTGCTAATCTGGTGTTCAGCATAGTGACATATACTGACCTGGGCTTGAGACAGCACTAGTGGTGGAGGGCTCAATTATTGCTACAGGGGAGGAGAGGGGGGGGAAGAGGGAGGGGAAGGGAAAGAGGACATTCATGTATTATTAACAGAATGGAGACGTAAAACAAAAAAGAAAAACGCATGCAAGGACAAAAAGGACAGGGAATGGAGACAAATCCTCCCCATGCAATAAGTACTAAAGTCTCTGTGGCAAGATGCAACTTTTACATGCTCACAAACATGTTTTACCACCCTAAACGCTTTGAGATTTGCATGAATTAAAAAGTAAAGAGGATAAATAAAACAGATGAACCCCAAAGCTGTAGATGATTCAAAACTAAGGTTTTTCGGTTACATGAGATGCTTGGTCTGGTTTGCTAAATGACTCACTCTTCACTTTGATGATAAACATATCAACCACTGGGACCACCCTATAATTTCAACAGCACTTCTATGGTAGTTCGTAAATCAGATCTTCCTTTGACACAGATTCAGCCGTTGATTTTGATTTTTGTCGTCCTTTTTAAGATGTATGAAGTGACTAGAGAATGAGCAGAAAATGGGGAACCAAAGTCTATGTTTGATCCAGCAGCGGCAGGAAGTCAGGAAGCTCAATCTGATTAACATATAAACTCATTCGAGGCTGAGCCACTGGTGGCATTTGACTGATGGAATAGTGAAAGACTATGAAATGCTCAATCCAGTTTGTCAAAACCCAACATGTGGGCTCTTTCCTCACTTAGTTTATAAGAAAAAGTGTGAGAGAAATAGATCTTATACTTCTTACATTAATGGTGACTTTATACTCAATTAATGTATCAAGGATTGTTGTTTAGTAACACAGAATCATGAAATCCCTTAGTATTATATTCAATAAACCTGTAGAATTGCTTAACACACAAACAAATCAGCTGATCACATGTGAGCAGAAGGTAGTGCATATTGACATCAAGATGTGAAGGGAACTACTTGATAAAAGATTAAACCGAGTATAGGAGCAATAAGGCAGGGGAATATAAGTGACTTTTAATATAGCATTGTTTTCGGTGAAAGATGTGAAAAAGAGAAACTATCAGGTGAGCTGTAGTTATGTGGATGAAAATGGTGATTTCAAAAGAAAATTGTCACATTGATTGGAGATTGTGAAAAGGCAGAAGGTTTTTATATAACTAATCAGTGAGACAGAAGTAAACAGACTACCATCGCTGAAGGGACAAAACATCAAACCTAAAAGCTGATAGATTAAAGAAAAGTGCATTGCGTGACAGTGCTGTTAGCTAAGAGCACAAACCTAAGGGTA
The DNA here is from genome assembly GCF_000732505.1 of Cyprinodon variegatus. Classification (NCBI taxonomy): domain Eukaryota; kingdom Metazoa; phylum Chordata; class Actinopteri; order Cyprinodontiformes; family Cyprinodontidae; genus Cyprinodon; species Cyprinodon variegatus. The sequence goes on along the minus strand of NW_015150928.1, from coordinate 203,689 downwards.
GATTTGCAATGCTTTATCAAAGTCAGATAATAACATATGTTGCCTTGTGCAATGACTATTATTGCTGTAACTTTTAACAGCAAAAAAGAGTGATTACATGGTGCTATGTATCATTAACTGAGGTTGGTGTTGATGATATGATAGTATGGGATATATTGTCTTGAAAGTCTTTAGAAACCTTCGTACTTACTAAGAGTAGTAATTTGAGAGCCTCTCTGAGATGCATCTAATCATGTCCATATCCTTACAAACATAATGTACCAATCTTCTGAAGGCAACATCCAGCAGTAATGCTGTCATCGGAGGGATTCAACATGACCATCATGGACACCATAGACTAACCAGATCTTAATCAAATAAGGCAGCTTTGAAATGTGTTGGACGGCAATATTTGAATCAATATGAGGCAGACAAATAGCAACAACTTTCTGTTGCTATCATGTACATATTGACAAAATCTCTCATAAATGTTTCGTGAGCTTGTTGAGTCTTTGTCATAAATGGATCTAGTGTTCCTAGATTTTAAAAAAACCCTAACCCTAACCCTAACCCTAAAAAAGGTCCAACTATATACTGCAAAAAGTGTCCATCTTACAAAGTTTTACAACCTGGGAGTGGTGGCCTAGTGGTTAGGGCATCTTGAGTTCGGACCCCATCCTGAGTTCGGACCCCATTCCCATGGACTGACACTCTGGGTCTTTGAGCAAAGACCCTTAACCTCACACTGCTCCCCGGGTGCCCCACAATGCCCAGCCACTGCTTCCCAAGGGGTTGGCTTAAATGCAGAGGCAAGGGAGTGGGGGCCTATTGGTTAGGGCATAGAGCTTGGAATCCTGAGGTTCTGAGTTCGAACCCCAGTCCCACAAACTGCCACTCTGGGTCTCTGAGCAAAGACAGTTAACCTCACACTGCTCTCCAGGTATGGCAGCTATACTGTATGCTCCCCAACGGTAAGTGTTAAATACAGAGGGTATGTGTTAAATACAGAGAGTTCATTTCATTGCTCTGTGAGAGTGTGATGACATATAAAAAATTCAATAAAAGCTGGAAAAAGAACAACAAAAAACCTCAGATGTAGTCAAAAAGTATTTTGATCTTGTTTATATACTAAGCAAGAGCAGATTCTTTTATATCTGTTGTTGTGAGAATATATGTCACAACACTTCAAAGTCTTAGCAATTGTGATTGTCTTGCTGTACATTTGGATCATTGCACTTGTTTTAAGTAGAATCTTCTTAAAAGAAGAATAATTAACAGAATCTGCTCTTGAATAATATATCAATCTCAAAACAAGATAAAAAACACTTCTTGGCTAAATCGAAGACTGTAAGTCTTGGATGGATGGACACTTTTTGCAGTGCATAAGTAAGGTAAGTAAAAAATTTTTAATTTAAGCTCTTTGACAATTAGTGCATATCTCGCACTTGTTATTAGTAAGCAAACATTTTAAAGTAAACAGAGTTGTTTATTAGGAGTTACATGAGTCTGAAGCCTTTTACAAAGCAAAGCCGTGCTTCACAACGAGGGCCTAACACAAACTGATGCAAATGTTGTGGCCCTCAGTGTCCTCATATTTCTGTTATAGTGTCTAATATGTTTAATAATTGCAGCAACATTTTCTATAATTCTTGAAAATGTACTGCATTACACAAGCCATTCCTATTCAAAAGGCTTCTTGGCAGATGAGCTTGTCTATCACAATAGAAACCATGGCAGCCATGAATGTAATGCACACATTTCTTCTTAAACGAATATTACTTCAAATTGCTGCAGTGAGCTACTATATCTAGGCCAGGCACACTTTAACTTCCATTCTAATCCATCGACATGGGAAGCTAATATGGTCATTTCTTTTTGCAAACTGAAAGAGGTGATCAGTGGAATCCTCCCAATCTGACCATCTCTTTCTCACTTCCCACAGGTGTACTTTTAACCAGGCAATGACTGTGTTGGTGTTTTAACAGAACACAGGTATGCCAACAACAATAAACTGTACGTTGTCATTTGATTTCATCATTCTGTCTGAAGGGAAAATTGTGAAGGAATAACAGACAATTATATGCCTTTCACCCTTGGAACCTTGTGGAAGCAATGGCCGTATTAATCTTTTCTTACAAAAATGTTTCCACTTTAAGGACTCCTGGGGGAACAGATATGCCATGGCAGTTTCTTCTCAGCTCTTTTCTTCAAAAAAGCCAAGCGGGTGCTATCTGATTAATACTTGAGCTTGAATTCGCCAGTGAATCATTTCATGAGCTCTCAGACACTCCTCCATTACCATGGAGCATATCTTTTGACATACAATCTCTTCCTCGTATAGCTCCCCTCTGACTTCTACTGTTTCACTCATTCAAGAGCGCTACACATCATTTTGCATATTGTATTTGCCAATCTGTCATGTGCAGAGACTGATGGCTTGCAAGACAAAATAGATTTTTCAAATCCATTTTCTTTCAAGCATTGCATTATGTTTTTGTTTCTGCAAATGGAACAATGCTAGGAGTAAAGTCCACCTAAAATGTATTTGGGGTCGCTTTTTAGTGGAAACACATTTATTTTCATTTAGTGGAGGAGTAATAATGAATAGCAATATAAACTAATGCTTAAAGGAATAGTACACCCAAAACATGATTAGCCTTCATTTTCTACTCACCCCCATGCTGAACAACACTCTGGAGTACTTTTTTGATATCTCAAATGCATCTGGAGATCTGGGAGACTTCTTGCTGTCTGCTGACATTCAAATAATGGAGGTCTATGGCGCCCGAGACAGAAAGGTCCATAAAAGTCCACAAAAAATGTGTCAATATCCCTCCATACTGCTCGTCCAATGTATTCCAAGTGTCCTGAGTGGGTAGCATCCAGAATTTACTCGAAACGAAGTCATTTAGAATGTTTTTAGAGCATAAACAGTAGTGTATAGGATTTCCTGAAAGCGCGCGTTCACGACGCTACGGAAACCGCGGCAGACCAAACCGGATGAAAGTGCACATTCAGCTCGGCAAAGAACTCAACACTGAAGTCCTCAGACATTTTTCTTTCGTTGTTTCTTTCTTTGCACAGGTAAACAGCACATTTCTTCTTCTACGCTTGCATTATCGGCAGAGCAGACACTGAATGCACACTTTCATCTGGTTTGGTCTGCCGGCTTCCGTAGCGTCGTGAACGTGCGGGCGCGCGCTTTCAGGAAATCCTATACACTACTGTTTATGCTCTAAAAACATTCTAAATGACTTCGTTTCGAGTAAATTCTGGATGCTACCCACTCAGGACACTTGGAATACATTGGACGAGCAGTATGGAGGAATATTGACATGTTTTTTGTGGACTTTTATGGACCTTTCTGCCTCGGGCACCATAGACCTCCATTATTTGAATGTCAGCAGACAGCAAGAAGCCTCCCAGATCTCCAGATGCATTTGAGATATCAAAAAAGTACTCCAGAGTGTTGTTCAGCATGGGGATGAGTAGTAAATGAAGGCTAATCATGTTTTGGGTGTACTATTCCTTTAAATAAGTTAGGGAAACTTCAAGAGCAAAGTTACCTCAGAAAATACACACAAAGTTTAATCAAGACTGTTACTCTGCAAATCGTAAATGTTTTTGCAGTTTTAGATAAACTAATTATAGCTGGCTAAAAATAAAAAGCTTGCTTGCTCCCATATAAAATCACTGCATGTTTATATCATATATGCATGCCACACAAACCAACATTGCATCATACATATGTAACTATCCCAATATAGCAAACAGGTATAAAGGCATAAACTAATATGGACAAGTTTAGCATTCTATTACTGAGATGTTGAGAAAAACTATCAGGTCAGATTCTTGAACAACTAACTCTCAAATGAAATGAATAGCCTAAGGAGAAAACTACTATTGCATTAAGCCGAGAAGTGCAAACCCTGCAAAACTAAAGTGCACATGATGTGGGGATCTCTATTTAGACCATCGTTATTACAAGACCAGGAATGTTTTATCACAGAATTATTGAACATTCTGAGATATCTATCAAGCCTAATAAAAAGAAATTCTTGAACATTTTATAACTTTTAGGTTAGATAAGATTTACATTTGTCTTATGTCAATCTTACAGTAAAAAATGATGAAAGAAAATTATCAAACCTACAGCAACACCTGGCAATTTAGTAGATGACATTGTAAAAAATTCTAATGCGAGAAATGTTAGATGTCAACATGAGACTTACTATATGCCTGATATGATTATATAATCTTTAATACATTTATTGAATTTAAATATAATGTTGTATTCCCTTTCCTCTTTATTTAACTCTGTATTTTATTGTAAGCCAGTTAATTAGATATTGTTGCAGAATGTGTGTTTTTCAACACTCACCAATGAATGTATTATGTTATGAGTACACTCAGGAATGAGTCTGGGGAAAAAGGCCCCTATGGCAGTACATCTTGCCTCGGTGGGTGTGGTGTGGGTGCACATAAAGCCCAGGGCCTTCTGGGCTTCTAAATGAACACTCAGCCTCGGTAGCAAACAGTTCCTTATTGCCATGAAACTGGGAAATGTTAATGGCATTTCTGATTGCCTAAATATGGAAATCAGAACCTTGAAAATGAAAATTAAATGTTGCATTGCAGACTGTGTGCTTTTAAGGAAAATGATCGAGATTTTGCTTTAAAATTACACGGAAGGCTTAATTTTACATAAAGTAAAAAAACATGTCAAGGATGTCAAGGCTTTACATTTTTTATCCCACTGATGTGCGCTTAAGTGTTATTTAGTAGTAAAAAAGTAAGGAAACTAGAGATAAATACATTTCCGAAAAACATGACACCTCCATCCAGTCCCGTTGTAATAATTCTCCTGCATTTTAAGCTGTTATCGCAGACGCCCATGTTTCAGGTTTCACCTTTAGCACCTACTTTCCTGTACCTCTCCTATATGACTCAGGCATCACACAGTGTGGGATTAAACAGCATCATCAACAACAACAGATGAAAAGACATGTCAAAATGACACCTACATATGCAATGATTGATAAGCGTGACAAATGTTCACAACATTCATTAACCCAGTAGCCAGCACTGCTTCTCATCCCTTGGAAAAGATGAGTACAGAGAGAAAAAGAGATGGCAACGCTTTCATCCCCATCAGTCTGTTCCAATGACTGCTGGGGTGGGCATAGGGGGAGCAAATCTTCCCCAGGGCCAAGTTGAGGTGGGTTTGGGAGATAAAAGCTTGACCAATTAAGCTAAAGGAGTCCAAAGACAATTAGAGTGAGCCATCTTGGTAATTCCAATAAGGTTTGCTTCTTCCTAACACATAAAAAACGAAGTTGAAACAAGAAATGCCTATCTGTCGGCTATTATACTTCGATTAACAACATGAGGTTAGTGTGAGTATACCACATACATATACAGATAGAATGGAAGGAGTATTTACACATACATGTCTTATTGGATTTAATCCATAGTAAAAAAAAGGCTTTATTTGTGGATTTTTGATATCAGTCTCTACAATTCTGATAACTGTACATGAATACACTTATGTACAGTCTAAAACAGTTTCTAATTATATCATAGTCTTTTGGGTTATATTAACTTAGAAAATGTTTTATCAAGGATCACGTTCCAACTAAATGCATTACATAGATCATTTTAAATTGTAAAGATGTTGTCAGATGTTTCGTTTTTTCCCCATGTATTTTGGCATACCTAAAAATATGTCATATGCGCACCTTGAGAAATAACGCAAAGAAATTAGGGACATTTTTTGGATTGTAAGTGTCCAAGTTTTATGTTCTCATTTTGTACATCATCTGTTTTGGGATTTTGACTACATCAACATTAAGACAAAAACATAAAACATTTCATAAAGTTTCTCTGTAGACACAAAGCCAGCTCAGTATGTGTGTCTGGGAAGGGCATGGATACAAAACTTTACAGCACCATTGTTGACTTTTTCTTAGCTTTAACTGAGGTGGGCCAATGATTCATGCAGCTTAGAGAAAAGTCGCAGAGGCAATAACCACAAATCTACACAGTTTTGAAAAATATTCATCTGTGACTTGGTTTCAAAAAGGTTTGCTTGCAGAACTCCAACATGCTGACTTCATGTAGATGATACCCAGGTGTAATAAAGTTTTTGTATTAAGGCCTAGGCTTGCCTATGTGTGGATGGGGTCTAAGAATACTGATATATTACCTAACGGGTAATAGGCTGCAGCCTCTATTTAACCAACCTTCAAACCAGTCATCGGTGCCAGATTATTTCAAGTAGTGAGAACTTTTCTAGCTTTCCTGTGTTTCTGATTACTTGATCTTGACTCTTTCTGGCTCTGGACCTGTGGGTCTGCCTATCCCTGGTCTGATATATTTGCCTGACCTGTCTTCGGACTCCTGACGGATCTGTCTGTGTACTGAACCTGGAACTGTTTCTTGACTCCATTCTGGATTCCCCCTCGGCACCTCTTTGTAGAGTCCTGCACGGGTCGAGTTTTACCAACCCGCACCCGCCCAAACCCGTTAGGATGACTACCGAACCCGACCCGTCACCCGTGGATATCTTCAATTCAAATCCGAACCCGACCCGACCTGTTGATATTTAACCCGCAACCCGACCCGTTAACACATTAAGTAATAGGCTATAGTACGCCATTAGGCACAAGAACGCCATTAACACTGCAGCAGACGTGTATGCACTGACTGTGGCCTTTTTGGAGGGAAGCCCACACTGCTTTAAGCTACAACAAGGGTGACCCCAGTGCCTGATTAATATAACATTTCTGATGTCCATAACAACACACACGCATAAAAAAAAAATCACCAACTACCCGCCCGCACTAAAAATATATCCGCCCGACCCCCGACCCATTTATTTTTATTTATGTATTTTTCACCCGCAAAAGAGCATTTTAGGGGGTGACCCGTTGGGGACCCGCGGGTACCCGACCCGTTGCAGGACTCTTCCTCTTTGTGTTTCTGATTTCCTGGCTCTTACTACCAAGATCGACTTTGGCTTCAACCAAAGTCGATTATCCCGCTTTCCTTAGTCTGCTAGGTTCTGATCTCCTGCCTGTCCTACCACGTCTGACACATTAGCGTCTGGGACTCTAAGGGTGGTGCCACTGTGTCGTGTTGGCAGCTGACTGGCTGGAACCATCCTCATCCTTTGGACTCGGACTGAACTATAAGACTAGATGTTCCTGCCTTAGACAGCGATGTTGCTCATTACGATTCTGTTTCCATTAAACGTTTTGAGAAATCTGGTTATCTGCCCTGAATACTGGATCCTATTGTATTGAGCCTGACATTTTATCTCTCTCTATCCCCCTTAATTTTTATCCCCTCTCCATTTTTGATCTCCCTTTTAGTTTCTGTGTCCCCTGCATCTCTCTCTTTTTTTTTTCTTCAAAAAACAACTATCAAGTGGAACCTTATGGCAAAAGCCATGTTGCTCCTCTTGTGAAAGCAAATCTGTTGGCCTATTATCCAGCACTGATACATCAATTCTTAGTGTTATATTAGCAATCAGGACACGTTAAAAAATAAATAAATAAATATTGACTCTGCAGAAATCTGTCTTCATGGATCAGCATGCTCAGTGTGAGGAATGGTTGATGTTCAACACTGTGATTTTTATAATACATAAGACTGGGTTATATATTAATACACGAACAGTCTTAAACAAAAAAAGTACATTGAAGTTTGACTGCACTACACTATCATCAGTCGACCTCCTGCAGTTAGCCAGCATCAGTCATCCAGTTCTCTGAGTCAGAAACACCTACTGTTTTTCAAAGAACAGACTGTTCAAAGTTATACAGTTTGATCTAAAGGACTCTGTTGTTTAAAGGATTTCTGTAAGTAAGAGTCACAATCAGGGTAAAAGAAATATAACTACAACATGTAGCATTTTAAAGATATTTTGTTAAGAAATAGAGTTCAGTACACTGCTGTCCTCACATAAGCTTGAGAGGAGCTATTAATACCACTGTAATTCAATAAAAAAGGGCTAAATTATAAAGTGATTATCTTATAAGAAACCACAGCATGCTCCAATTTATATTCAATGCTGGAGTGCCCTTCTTATCTAAGAAATAGGTCAATAATATTGACTTGCAGAAAATGAATTTACAGCAACATACTAATAGCATCTTGATCTAAGGGTTTAAAATGTAGCAAGACTTGGTGAAGCCATACTTTTATGTGCAGGGTCGTCTGTCATCTTTTATAGTGATGATAATCAAATACTGAGGGGAGTTCAGTTAGATAAGTAGCACGTAGAGGCTGAAAGATAAAACACCCAATAACCTTACGGTAATACAGTCTGGACTATTGGGTCAAAAGTAAGCATCAGATATTAAAACTTATAAAAAAAAAAAAAAAAACATCAGCTACAAACTGTTTTGTTTTTCTATGACAAATGGATACACAGATTGAAGAAAGTAAACATTTATGTGAAAAAGCAAAGTCAGCTGTCGGCGACGTTCCATAAACAAAAAGCCTTCTGAAGAAATACAGAATAGAGATAAAACAAAAGCCATCAAGATAAAAGTACACCAGCTCATAGATATGTAGCTCTACCAGACAAGGAAAAGATGGATGATGATTAAATATGATAACGAAAGTATATGGAGGGGCAACAATCGACAGTTTAAAATGAGTGACAAACTCTGACTTTATATTTACACTGCAAGAATGAGAAGCACAGACTGCAAGTGAGTCTTTTTTGTAAAATACCCTTCAAAAAATAACATATGAGAAGATGAATTTGATAAATGCTTGAATGCCTTCATTTCAGTAATGAAACTAGAGAAAGGTTCAACAAAGAGTATTGATCCACACCCTAAATAAGCAAGTTGAGTTTCAAGTTTGTTCTGTGTTTAAACGGGAACACAGTAATCTTTTCTTGCGCTGCTAATTTATAAAATGCAATTATATTTTTCTATTATGTTTGAAACTGTTATGTGCAAAAACAAACAAGCTTCTTTCAGAAAAACGGAGTGTTCTCTTTGATCTAACAGACTGAGATGAAGTAAACCACAAGTAGGAGTTCAAACGCTGGGAATGAAAAAAATAAAAACTGAAATTCAGAATAGGCTATTTTATTCCCTTGATCCACACTAAGCAGAGATCAACAGCTTAAATACAGAAAAAAATGTTTCATTTCCCATTTATTAAATGAATCAAAACTAACAACTCCAACTATTTTTCCCTGGAAACCCAACTGTATGTACTTTGATGCACTTCTGTATCAAAGTGTCACTTTTGTATTAAGGGTTTTAATTTGTCATTCCATTTTTATTTCATTAGTCTAAATTACAATTGGTAAGTCAGACCTAAAAAAAAAAAAAAAAAAACTCTTTCAACTGCTGTCTCAAAACAACAGACCCATTTTAAGAGGCTCTTTTTCACTTAAGTTATGGGTATTTACTTACTTCTGACACTGAATATAGTTTATCATTAAAATATATATTAATATCTCAGTCTAAGCATAGCTAAAAATAGATGTATTACTTAAACTTGTAGTGACAAAGGCAGTGTGCTCTCTGCTGAAAATAAGCCAGTTCATGTTTCATCTGGCCATTAAACAGGTGAAAGTGGTACTTAACAGAGGACACAATTTGTTAGTGATTAACTACACAAAACTCAAAATGACCTCACTCAGCTCAATTAGCATTTAACATATTTAAAGCAGCAGAAATTGTCTAAAAATTAATATTAAAGGAACATTTTGATATGCAGACAATCTAAAAGGGTAGGTAGATATACTGTATGCACCTCCAGTCTGCTGACTTTAACAAAAGAAGGTATTGAAATCATGTTATTTTTTGAACAGACGTTACAACTTGTGTTAAAATTTGTTTTCTTTAATCATAACCCAACAAATTAATGTTGTAGTTTCAGGTCTAGGACTGCAGGGAAAGAGAAATCCCTCTGCTCATCAACACCCTTCAGCTTATTCAGGAGGACACTGAGGTATTCCCAGCCAAAGGGGGATAGACAGAATCCCTGAAGTGAGTTTTTGGTCTCCACCATGGTTACCCCCAAGCATAGAGTGGGAAGGAAATACTTTGAAAGGGGTGTGCTGAGTAGGGATTTTTATCAGGTCCACAAACTGCTTCAGGTAACTCCTTTTAATGTCAAGCAGTGACCCTACTTTAGCCTCAGGCCACTCTACAGATGCAGGTCTTTTCAGCCACTTGTATCTGAAATCTTTTCATTCTGGTCATGATCCATGATCTCTTGGCCATACTGTAGGTGAGAGCTGAAATCTCAAAAGATTGGTAAATTAAGAGCTTCACCATAACAGACCAAAGCAGTGGCTGCATTACAGCAAACACAGAGCCTATCTGTTAACTCATCTCTACTCGATCCCACATAAACAACACACTAAGATAACTGATGTCCTGCCCGAAGGAAGCTACTGACCCCTTAACTGCAGTTAGCAATCCATCCTGTTATGCATGCTAAAGGTCATGGCTTGAAGATTACCACAAAACTCGATCATTGGGGTCACTGCAGTGCTTCATGAAGTTTCAAAGGTTCTGCTTCTTTGTACTCCTTTCCATGAATGCCACAAAAAAGGAAAAATAATCTGGGACACAATGCAGCCTAATCATAACTTGCAATAGGTAGAACTTTGTAAAGGGTGCACACGAAACTCTTGCCTTTGTTATTTTGTTATTGATAAACTAGATGATGATTTTCATGTCGACTTAATAACAATTTTAGAAATTTCAATAATTCTGTTTCTATACTGAGCATGATTGCCTTAAAGGTTGTCAGTTATTATTGCCTTAAAGGTTGTCAGTTATTAAAAAAGCAAAAACAACACGATGGTGTAGTGGTTATAGCCTTTAACTAAAATCTGAGAGACAAGGGTGAAAACTTGGTTTATATATATATATATATATAAATATTAATATAAATTACACAGCCTACCTTGCTTGAAAACGTCATATATTGTACAGGAACGATATATACATTAATTTCACATACAGATGAAAACAAAGCAAATGATGTTAACGTGTGCGAAATATGCGTATTTGTATTCATATAAAGTCTTCCATTGCTCATAATTACCTCTGCCAAGGAGGTTATGTTTTTAGGAGAGTTTGTCTGTCTATGTACAGAATAACTTAAAAAGTCATGAACGGATTTTAATTACATTTTTATCAGAGGTGTCTCTCATACTAAGAAACAATTTATTAAATGTTGGTGACGATCCAGATCATAATCTGCCTACAGGAATTTTTTAAAGGTTTGTCACGCTTTGAGATATTAGGCAGAACAAGCAGTTCCCTGCTAAACTATAGAAGGCTACAATAGACAGCCTCAGCATTGGACCAAAAAAATCCAATCCTTTACTACATTTAAGTATTTTTTACTTTTTGCATTTGTTTTCCAAAAGGCTGTTCTCCAAATTTGAACAGTTTCATTCATGTACGTGTGTCCAGCCCGTGAGGCTGTAGGCTGACCTGATTCAGCAGTCAGGACCTCCTTTCCTACCCTAGATGGTGTTTTAACTCTTTAAAGATGCACTACAGAGCTTTATAATGATACTGCCACCTATGGAAAAAACAGCAGCACTCTTCTGCTTGTATTCGTAGTTCCTACTTAATACGCTTCTTTTTTGTCATTCTGCAGCATTACATGCTCAAAGCTGATTTAGAGAAGATGTCATATAGATGTGTCTTTACACAGTGGGTATTTTCAGAAAATAAAACATTATCTGCACCCCTATTGGACGTCTTTATTATGTCCAAAAAGTGCGACATTAAAACATTGACCTTATTTGCACAACATGTAGACATAATAGGTAACTGACCGACAGACTATAAATACCTGATCTGCACTTTAATCAGTGGCTATTCTCTCAATGTAAAAAAATAAAAAGAATAAGCATCTCAAATATTAATTATACATATAAAAAGGGTCATGAGAGAGACACTTAGGTCATGAGAGATCTAAGTGGAAATAAGTTACACTGTCTGCATGTAGGAAAGCAAAATGACATAGAGGAAGATTGATCGACATGGTAGAAAGGGACGAGGAAAAAAAAGAGTGACATGAGTGTGAGATAAGAGAATCAGATACAGCCAAGATACAGAGACAGACAGAGAGATAAAGAGATGGAACGCAAGAGAGAGAGAAGTTGGGGGAGGAAGCTGACTCCTCTACCGATTCACAGGTTGTGTTTTTTTTTACTAGTCTGCCTTTGAGCTCTTGCTAGTGTCATATTAAGATCATCCATTTGAGAATCAGAGAAGAGCCTTTGATGTTCTTTGTGCACACAAACACACGGGGATAGAGTGCTCCTTTGAAAAAGCCAAATTCATATGCATTTCTTATTCTCAGTCTCTGGCCTGATAGGGACAATGCTGTCTACAGGAGCAGCTCAAACTGGTTAATATTTTAATACACATGTTCATAATTCATTGCTTAATACATTAAAATAAATTGTTTTACCCATCCACACTTTGAAGCTTTCATAAAAATGTGTTCCCTAATCAGCCTTCACTGTTTTTCCTAATTTAGGTTCTACAAGGCACAGCAGGTGGCAAAAATAATACAAGAGTTGCAAAGAAAGGGATTTAAAACAGTAAGTAAAGAGTTTGCAAGAAAAAAAACTGGAGAAGTTTAAGAATATAAACATTCTTTAATGGTCAAAAATGATCTCCATAGTGTTCTCCAAAAGAATAATAGTTCTATAGATGTTATCTGAATAGAATGATAGCTTTCTAATTCAAAAGATAAATGAAAAACTTAAAGTTTACAGTCTAGGATAAATGAAAAATGGAAGCTCCTTTCATGGTGAAATCAATTGAACTGTTAAACTAAAACTGTTACTAACTGTTGCTTTTTCAAGTTCTTTGATAATTATATTAATGTCATTATTGTCCTGTCAGATGTAAAAACATTTCACAAAACAGTTCGGCAATACCTTTATAAAAATAGGTTCTTGTTTAAGAAGCTGTTGATCAAATGTAAATCACCAGTCAAACCCAAAGTGAGCCACTAAAGTAGAGCATTATGGGTTGAATAGCAGATACCTGCAAAAATCATCAATATAACTTACCATGGCGACTGTTACGCTGTCCATTTCCTAATTGGTGGTAGGGCTGAACATGCTTTGCAAATATGTTGTCATAACAAAGTACAAATACAGCACTATATTGTTTTTTTCCATCCCTAAGGGAATTTAAACGAGAGCTCTGGCTGTCTTAGGTTCTTTAATTAAGAACTGCAAGCAAGAAAAATATCCTGTAGCAGCTTTTGCTGAGCTTCCTCTAAGGGAAAAGACTATTTGCTAAGTTACAATGATGCTTAGTGTTCTACACAAGGGAACATTGGACAATACCTTTGGATTCCCTTCACAGTGCTTGTATGCATGCAAACATAATTTTTGATGAGAAACTGCCATGAAGTAATGTACTGTAACTAAGGCTAAATGGCTGAAAGAATAGGGCAAACAGGGTTAACATAAAAAAAATGTACTATAAAACTACTATTTGTTTTTGTAGAACATTTTCTCTAAAACGCTAGTTATAATTGGGATGTTATTTTTTTTGTCTGTCTACCTAAAATATGGCAGCCCAGTATATGATGATGTTCATCATAGGCATAGACTAAAAATGCTCATCAATGTTCCACATGTGTATATCTTTAAGTCCATTTCACTTCAGTGGGACATCATGACCGCTATTAGTTTAGTTTTCTCATTTAACAACTTATCTGTTCTTAAAACAAAGACTTGTTAAAGAACTTTGGCTCCTCGGATTTCTCATCTAGGTTCTCTTGACATAGTTTCAGACTCTGCACTGCAGATGTGGAATGAAGAAACTCTGACAATGTCTCATGTTGGTTGGACTGAAGGGTAAAATTAAGTAGTACTGTCAGGGGTTATGAGGCTGCTCACAAACTCTCAGTCAGGGCTGCAGGGGTGATGCTCAGTGCATTGATTTTGTGCAGAGCCACAATGATGGAAAGCTGAAGTTCACACCTGTCTCAGCAGTGACCACTTTGCACCTGGTGGTTTTTACAGACTTTCATCAATGACAGCAGGGGTCAGCGAATAAACTGCAGCTGCAGATGGAAGAGTTTGACAAACTTTCATTATTTCTTTACAAGATCTTGAGAAAAAGCTATTTTTATATTTTGTTAATCAGGATAGAAAATCACAATCATCGATGCAGGCTCTCTAAGATACTTTTAGTTTGTACACTAAAACTGCTTTAGTCCTCTATCGTGCTTCTATGTCTCTAGGTTTTCCTTTTTATCTCTGACGTTAGGCATCAGGCTGTGTTCTAAGTGGACCTGTGATTTCCTTTGATTTTGCTGATAAATAACCTCAATCAGCACTGAAATGACTGTCGTGTAAGAGTGATGACTAATCCCTGCAGGAGTGCAGTGAGCATCCTGCATTTTCCAGCTGAACTAGTAAACCTCATGGCTTCAATATATAAATTAAACCCGACGTTCATGTTTTTAGAGAAATAACACCCTTTGATGTGTAATATTCTTACCAAATTGCCTCATAAGGATGCTTAACCATGAAGCATTTTTATCACAAGTAAAATGATTTAATTTCTGTCAGTAATTCGATCCAAAAGGTAAAACTTATGTTAAATATGGTTTTTAAAAACACTGTAATGCAGGGCTTCACATTTCATTAAATGATTATTGTTTACAGTGGGTTGCTTGGTGGTGCACTATTTTCCGTGCAGCAAGATGGTTATGGGTTCTATCCCCTGCCTAGAGTCTTACTACATGGAGTTTGCATGTTGCCATGTTCATGCATGGGTTCTATCCATATATTCCAAATTATGTCCCTCTTTGCTCTCCCTCCTTTATTTTTCTAATCCTGTTCTTTACCATTATGCTACACGGGACTCCAGATACAAATGTGCCCCAATAGATTAATCTATACAATTTACATGATAAACTGACTTATGCTAATTCATGTGTTTTGTCCTGTTTTAGTAAATACGATAGACAAAGTAATACTCTAGGTACTTAATTTTCAATAAAGTACAAAATACCCTAATTTGACGATGACGCCAAAAGACTGAGCGACAATCCAGTCAGTTTATTTCTGAACACTGCTGATGTGGTATTTGGGTCAGAAGTCTTATTACAAGAAATACCATAATATGATAGGTTCTTGATATGTTTGTGTGTCCGGTCTGACTCCAGCTGCAATCCACGCCTTGTGAATCTACTTAAAATTATTGCATGGACTTTGTGTACAGTCCTACAAAGCTTGTTTACCTTTCTTTTACTGAACTTTTTCCTTCCACTTAATTGTCTATTAATATATGTGAATACAGCACTGTGTCAACAGCCAGCTTTATTAGTCTAGTTAAAGACTCTAAGATCAGGAGTGTTTCCAATTAATCTGTCAGCTGTAACATGAGAGTTTAAATAGTATTTTAAATTTCCCTGAAACCAAATCACTCATTATTTATTAACTATTAAACACTAATGGCAAATAATGCTTGAAATATACCACTTTCTTTCAAATCTACCACTGTGTGTCTAAAATCATTACATATTCTATGGGTCTACCTTTTTAATTTGAATTAAAAAAATAAATTTACCTTTTAAAGATATAGTCTAATTTCTCGATAGACTTTTTAAAACAACAGAACTACCCTTTTATCAAACAATATCTAATGATCTAAGTCTGAGTGTAATTCTCTCCTGCATTAACAAATAGCAATAATCTACTAAATTGCTGTTGCTACCTACATTATTACTACAAGCCTCCGCTGCAGCACAATGCTACCAGCCCCAAGCTACAAAGTCTAGAATATTTTTTCAGCAAAACCCAGGACTGAATGATACAAATCAAACTTCCATTTCTGGTCCTGACAAAAAAAAGAAAAAAAGAAAAAGTTAAATTCCAAGTAAAGTCAAGGTAAAGATGATGAACTGCAGTATAGCATGCTATTTATTTGTCAGTAAAATACCATTGGTAAAGTATGCTGGATAGCTCCTCCAAAAATGACTATGAAATCAATGCTGTGATTGAACTGCCTCCACAATAGGTTGAATAACTGCAGTGACATACTTCAACTTCAGATTCTTTCTTTGTGCCTGGAGTCAGGTGCTTTGCCATCTGATTGGCCCTAAAACACTGAAAACTAGTGGATATCTCTGTTGTTTTGGATATTCTCCTGCCATTTCTTCTATTGTTTTCTTGCATTTCATGCAAGAATGCTCTTCCAGCCATTTTTTATAAAAGCACTGTGTAGCACAGATGCTAACGCAGCATGACTTCTGATGTTTTGGCGTCTTTTGAACTGCAAAGCTTTGAAAATTATGAAAGGGCTGACCCCGAGTCCTTTTTAAGCGAATCTTTACCACACTGTAGCATTGATTTGAAGAGTTCTAACCTTTAAGGTTATCCTCATAATTATGAGGTCATTACACTGACGTTCATTTTTGCTTTAAGTTTTAGTTTTCATCCTTCTACACATGCAGATGAAGAATTTCAAAGCAGACACCCACAGGGATTGCAACCACAGCAGACAACAAATTCACAAAACTGTTAAGCAATTACTGCTATTATGTTCTTACCCAGCTGCTGCACTGGGTTTAGCCGGGTTTGAAGTAAATATAAAGAAAATACTTGAGAGCTGATACTTTTAGCCTTTTCTCACCTCGACCACTCCACTCAGCCAAGAACAAGTAGAATGACAACTTACGAATAAGAGGCACACTGGCATTAGCCGTCCCCAGCTTGTTGATGGCGACACACGTGTAGTTTCCATAACGATCCTCTGTCATGTTGTTCACTGTGAGGACTGATCTGGAGCTGAGACTCTTGATGTCGATACCGTGGCCCCTAATGATCCTAAAAAGACCAAAGTAAATGCAACAAATGAGGCTTTGATTTCTCACCTGTACACAAAGCTTCAATAGGATCAAACCAAGAATCCTGCAATTGTCTTCTTAAGTGGATCATTATCACCCTCTACAGCTTGTCTATTTGTTTCATTGTGGGTCACTTTTGCTCTGGAGGGATGCTTTTGAAGGACTGTGATAAGAGTGCAAAGAAGCAGAGGGGGAGCGGTAGGATGACAAATGGCTTATTGCAGTTGGACAGGATTAAAAACATACAGTTGAAACGAGATGCACTGTTTATAATGACACATACCTGGTTCCTTACTGTTTGATATCAAATCAGTCTAATACTTGGTTTCAGATCAGAAGAGATGTTAATATATGTCTGTTTGATAAATAATTAGTGATAAGCCCTGAAGCTACTTTATGTAATACATTCAGAGAGTCCCTTCTATAGTGACTCTGTAAGCATATGTGGGTCAAGCATTCTGGAACTTCTTTACCAGGCTTTTCACAAAGGTTAGCTGGGATTTTGGTCCATTCCTCCGAATACCAGTTCATAGGACTTAACAGGATTTTGCTTTTGTCACTCCTACAGTTTAACTATGTTGTCCTTGGACCCTTATGTTAAAATTAATTACTTCTTGGGTAATACATTGAGTTTTCTACATTAACATCCAAATATGTCCTTGTAAATTCAACTATTCCTTGGACAAATTAATCCAACAGCATGATGCTTCCATATTTTTTTTCTGCAGCTGAGGTAGTGTTCTATGACTTGCCAAAACAGTCCTTATTGATATAGACTTCAGTTTTAGTTCTATCAGATCAACAGACTTGGCTTCAAGAACAAATTTCTTTGTCCCTGAATGCACTAGCAAACCACACTGTGTGGTTTTTTTTCTTGTTTTTTATGGTACTCACAATGTGCTGGCTTATGCCTTGCAGAGCAGCCTTTTAGCAAATTTTGGTACAGTATAGGATGTGTTATAGTGTGAATGTTGACATTTTCTCGCCAGCTTTAACATTATGTCTTTGGATCTTTGGATAATTGGACCTGACGACAAGATTCTCTCTGGGAAAAAAACACTTTCTCCTTTTCGAAATAGTAGTATGTTTGGACAAGTAAACAAGTGTTAGTATGGATGGCATTGTTGTCTTCAGCCATCTGATTAATTTAACTGTGACACAGCCTGGAGAATCACTCCAGATGGGTGAAATTCAGGCTGAGAGGCCTTGCTGCCATCAAAGGCGCTGCCCTTATCTTGAGACCATGCCCAAAAAGATTTCTGAAAGCAGCAACCCTTGACAAACATTGAATGATAGTGTAAATTCTCTAACACACAATCCAAAATCAATTATGGAAATTACTATTCACATATATCGAAAAGAAATACAACAGAAACACACACAATGGAAAAATTGTAGGTAATAATACAAAAGGCAATAGTTTAAATAGTTCTATGATGCAAACTTGCTCCATAAAACAGAATGTACCAGACATCTAGGGGTAGTCAGCCACCAATTAAATGTATTGGACCAAAGCAATGACATTTACTGAATGCCCAGAAAAAAGTATTAGAAAAACAAAGGTTCATTTTCTTTTATGTATTTTTTCTAAGGCCATTCATTTGGCAGTTATTAAGAACCGCAGCAAATTTACATGAATGAAATTGCTGTGGTTCCATCTCATTCGTGGGTCAACTCTGGGGCCCCTGGTAGTGCAGAGCAGGACAGAAGAGAATGAACAAACTGGTGAGAAAGGCCGTTTCTGTCCTAGGCTGCACTCTGGGCCCAGCGGAGGAAGTGGTTGAGAGGAAGATGCTGTCCAAGCTTACATCCATCATGGACAACACTCTCCACCCTCTGCACCAGACTGTAGAGGAGCTGAGCAGCTTTTTTTGTGAAAGACTTTTACACCCTGTTTGTAAATAGGAGTGCTACCACAGGTCATTCATCCCTGCTGCAACCAGACTCTACAATGGCAATAACTTGTACAATGTATAATATGCAATTACAATTTGATACCCTGTGCAATAACCTGTTTCTCTATATTTGACACGCATTGCAATAACTATATATATTAATATAAATATCCATCTATATAAATACCAATGTAAACACCCTGTGCAATAACCCTGTATAATGATCCTGCTATAAAGAAAAAAAATAAATAAAAAAAAGCTGTCATACGTGGATGCACTGTACATACAGCATATATCCCATGCACCTCTTTCTTCCTTTGGCACCTTCTTTTTCTCTTTTGACTATTTGAGCTGATGTAACAAGTAAATTTCTCCACTGTGAGATCAAGAAAGTAAGTCAATCAATCAATCAATCAATCAATCAATCAATCAATCAATCAATCAATCAATCAATCAACTCTGCCTGGTGGACTGGTACATTTCCATTTTGTGGTCAGGTTTGCAGCTTTTTTTAACCTGCTGTTTTTTTCAGTATTCACAGACATTTTCATTTGATTTGATTTTCAGTAGCATTTGTTTTTGGGGCTTTATGGAGTTTGCAATATTTATATGCTTGCAATGTGTTTTGCTGTTTGTGATGCGTATAACCACTGGCTTCTGAGATTCTCTTCCTAGCATCTAAAATGATTTGTTTGGACATTCCTATCCAGTGTTGTATGTATGACCACCTAACCCAAGAAAAAGTTAAGATCAATAACATAGTGTATCAAGACCAAGAATTTTAGGGGCTGAGACCAAGTCGAGAACAGGACCAATGGATGGCAAGACCGAGTCAAGACCAAGACCACTGCCCCACACTTCATGTCACAGTAAAAAATTTAACATGATCAAAAATTCTTCTATAATTATTTTTTAAGATCCAGATTTAAATAAAAAGTACAATACATCATACACTATTGGCCTGATCTTTAAAGATTCCAAATAAGAAGCTCGAAATAGCACATGCAATTATTTTTCACATGTAATAAGTGGGCTTGTTGCAGGTGTTCTACAAAAAATTGGTGAGCAAATGTTAAGAAGTGCAAACCAATGTGGTACTGCCCATTAGCTAATTTCATGTTCTACAAACAGTTTGAGAATGGACATGAAAGAAAGATTATGTTCAGAGACATGTATGCGGAAGTTTTACTGATATTTTTATAAATAATGGATAAAGATAATACAAAAAAAATAGTTATTCAACTACAAAATATTATTTTATATACATAAAAAAACTATGACTTTCTTGCAGCAAGAATGACTGTGATTTGTGAGGCAGGGGGATAAAAAAAAATGTCTTTAGCACATGGCCATAAAGTAAAAAAAACATAGGGTAAATAAAAATCAGCAATAATTAGAATAAAAAAAGTATTATTTAATTGTTAATTTATGAGGTTACAGCGTATACTGGAATGGATGCATTTCAAGTCACATTTACCGTAAATGTTTTTTTTTTACTGAAATATTTAAATTTTTTAATCAATTAAGTTTGCAATACTTATGGCTTCTTAAATGCTGCAGTCCAACTTTTAACATTTATAGACTTCTGCTTGTATGAAAAGTTTAGATCTTAGTTCTAAATGATATTTCCAGGACCTTCGCTCAGCAGTTAACGCTCTACTCTATGGCCCGATCTGTTTATTTCCTGCCGATCACCTCCAGCCTGATCCTGCAGGTACAATGGTGGGCATGTCTGGTTTACACATCACTCCAGCACATAATAGAAACAGTGTAGCCTCTAAACAATATCTATTGGACCTATCCCACAGTAATTATAATTCAATTTAGCAAAGGTGCACAAAGATAGGGGGTTGATGGAGCAAGAGCAGTAACAAAATGTATTACTGAGTTTTCTTATTGGTTATTTTAAAAACATTACATTTTACACAAACAAATGAAGGGTGTTAACAAATAAATGTCATGTTTTTTCCTTAGGTCTTGTCTTTTATTATATTAAAGAAAAATCCCAAGTACATATGCAGTTTATTAAGTACAAGACGTGACGGAGAGCGTTAAAAAGTGGTCTATAGACCAAGACTGATCTTAGGTACTATAACAACACAAGCATTGTGAGAGTCAAAAAGGCATCCAACCATTAACTAGGATGCTTTTGCATGCTAAAGTTGGATCTTCAATTGCTTTGTTGATGCTCTGGATGCCTAATGCATCTGACAGCCATACTTTGTTCTTTTTCCTTGACTTTCCTATACAATGGCAGAAGCAATCATGAAAGGGGCTGGGCTTCATTTGCTGAATATAATAGCAAGAGAATTTAGTAATTTGACACTGCTGTACAGTGTCTCAATTTACCAGACAATTTAGAAGTGATAGGACTATCCTATTTCTAAAAAAAAATATTATAAAAAATATTTAAATATTTAATATATAAAAATATTATTTCTAAAATATCTCCAGTCTGCCTGCAACCACTTCAAAGTTTCTTTAGCATCAGTACGTATTTCTCACAGTCGCTAGTTTAACATCAGTCCTGACAATGCTTCCCAATGTCATGGTGAAAGAAAGCTCCCCACGCCGACGGATGTTCAGATAAACATTCCCCTACTTCCACTCAAAGAATGAAAGCAATGACAGAGAAACGTTAACTTGTCAAAACTGTCACAGTATGTCTGATGTAGATAAAGTAAAAGAGACGCTGCACAAAAGCAAAGACGCTGCTTTTACTTCATGTGCTCAATGAACTTGCTGAGAAGAAATCTTCAACTCTGTGCTTGAGTCCTCTCACTAATGTCTGGTCATAATTACAAGTAGAAGAAAAAGAAATCACAATTTAGCCATGTGAGAAGTCACAGAAAGAACGAGTACTTGAATTAAGAAAAGACCGGAATTATGCCAACTTGCCTCCTTAGCAATTTGAATAAATTGAATCCGCCCAATAATTACAATTAGCACAGTGTGAGCTGATGAATGAAATTGTGCTCACCAGGAGTGGGTAAATGATGGGTAATAGGTATAATTTGGTTTTTAAAATTCAAGAACGAACACTTGAATCTAGACTGATTGATGTATGTGTCAGAAGAGATTTAAGTCATTGCCTTCAAACATTTGATCAGAATGCAAGGTGAGAAAAAGACACAAATGACTCCTGCTGGAGTGTTTAAGTGGGCTCTCCCCAAAGGCATGAAGGAACACAGAAAAGATGATCTGTGGGGAAAAATAAAAAACAAAAACAAAGAGCTTTTCTATAAAGGGATGCATTCACCTAACACTTAAGTTACCGGTTAAACACTGTTGAAAAAATACTAACATAAAAATCTTTATAAGCAATTAGCATCTGTTTGTTACACAAAAAACATGATTCAAAGATACTTTGATACTTCGTTTGTCATATTTGGAAATATGTGGGTTCCCAGTCACCCAGATCATAGCCATTCCAAAAAAAAAAAAAAAAAAAAAAACAATCCACTGGACTTTGTATCTAAGTTTGAAGACATTTTGCATCCAGGAAGATTTTTCAATTCAACATGCCAGAATTAGCATTGAGGTCGTAGCTTTATAAAGACAAAGCCTTGTTTTGGCTTACTGTAGAAAACATGCAAAATGAACTGCAGGAAAGGGTCCGCTTCTTAGGAATGAGGAGTCGTTGAGATCTTTTGTTAGCCTGCATTACCAGATACTGGTCTATGCATACGAAACCCCCATCCCCATGCAGGCGACCAAAAAATCTCACTTGGTCAGCCAGGTAAACAATGGCCCAAACGACTCCCCTTTCAGAGGGGAAACAAAGGGAACCTATTTGGAAATGTTTTTTTATTAAGATTTTTATTTTTAAGATATTTTTCAAACTGGTTTGTTTTTAAGCAGGAACCTGCTTAAAGGCCAGACTGATGCATACATGGAAAGATAAGACTGGTAAACACTGGAAATGAATATTACTCCAGTAGATTTCTTTGGAGATTTCACAATATTCCATAATTTACACTATTTTCTCCTAAAACTTTACATCTAGGATAAGCAACTTTTTATAAATGCACTCAGAACTAAGAGAAATAAAGGGGGCTATCAATTAAACAGCCATTGTGTAAATGAACTGTGAGACAAAACAGAATTGTCAAGAAAAAAAACTGTGTAGTTGGATTAAGACCATTTGAACTCTTACAAGAAAAACAGTAGTTCAGAATATAGCTTTTTTTTTATTTCACAATTTCTGTTTTCTCATGTTCAAACAATGAAGATTTTAGCTGATATGCAACACCATCATACAAATATGCTTTTCATAGAACAAACTTGAACACATTAGGGCATCTTATCGCTGTCTGTACGTTGGCGTGAGTGGGAGGCACAATGTGATTAATGTTCTCTCAGTGCATTTTTTTAGTTAGTCAGGCTTTTACCACCAGTTCTAAAGCAGCACTAACATTTTTACCTTAATATCTGCTCTTCTAAGTCCCTGTGATGGTAATCTAGGTGTTTATGAGACTAATCAGTGGGTTTGTCATCTACCCCATCTGGCCCTGGTCGGAACATCAAGCAGGTTTCTGTGAACCCGACCAAGATTGATGTTTTGCGGTATGACGAGCAGCTTTAAGGCAGCCCAATGTAAGGCCATTTTCATTAATAGCCACACACCTCATGCTGTCCTATCCACAGGTGATAATAGAATTTTTATTGTTTATGATTTTGGATGTTAATGACTTGGTGGAAACTGCAAAACAAAAAGAAAGAGGCAATGAAAATCATTGCTTGAAGAGAAAACAGAACTGCATTGGAACAGGGTTAACAGTATATGACTAAGGCGTTAGCTTGGCTGCTCCACCTCAAACAGAAACAAAGAGTGCAAACTAATGCGACAATGTACCGTTAAATACATCTGCTAACCTTTGTTAGTGCTACTAGTGTGAATTTAGAGTGATAATTTTTTAGTGTGCAATTATAAACAAGAAGAGGCCAAATCACCTTTTTAATGGTTTACTCAAGAGACTTTAAACTTTTAGACTTTAGACAGATTTTGTCATTTTGCTTACACAAGTGTAAAACAAAAAGAAATTTTGTTTGGAAACAGCTCACTGGACAATTTCATCTTTTAAAAGTGTAGCTTTAAAAAAAATAGTAAAAATGGCTGTAAATTTACAGTTCTAACTTTTTTTTTAATTTTTTATATAATGATAAAATATAAGAAATATAATAATAAAATACAATACAATAACACATGAAGTGCATTTTATAGAGGGAAGAGCCAGACTTAAACATAACTGACTTGCATTAAAGTAACGATTTGTAAACCAAACGGCTGCTGTACACTAGTTTACATTACACAATGTACAATACCACCCACCTCTATGGACATTTGATTGTGACATGGGTATTCCAACTTAGGGCCCTCTCACACCTTGATGATTTAGACGGCCTATGCCCCACGTCCTAGAATCTCCTAAAACGCTGGCAAACGCTGAACCTTCTACATATTTTTTCAATTTTAGGCATGTACACAGCGCATTCATAACGAGTCCAGAACTCATGTCCAATGACATACTAACTTATGCATAAAGCAGGGCAGTGTAATGCCTATGAAATGTCACAAGCCAGTGTCCTGAGGGGGCAGCAATGCGCCCGGTCTGCATAAAAAGATGTTTCTGATTGCAGTATTAACCTAGCTGCTTCTTACCACCCGCCTAAAAAAGAATAAAAAAAAAAAAAAAGAAGGTTTGCAGGCGCAGCAGATTCAGCATCATGTCTGCTAGGAAGTTTGTTGTTGGTGGCCATTGGTGTGAACGCAAGGAGGATTCATCACTCTCACCTTGTTGCTCACCCTATGTGGCGATGAGGCCAGGAGGAGAACTGACAGTTTCCTCCTGTGAACCCCTTTTATTACAAAATTCTGCCAAAATGCCATTATACAATAGCTGTAAGTTAGAAACAGGTTCAAAGGGCACCTGGAACACGTCATATATGTTGATATGAGTTGGACACAACTTTTTCATAAGTTACGCATAACTTACGCACAAGTTACTCATAGGTTTTGGATAATCTAGACACAACGATTTATAAGTAACTTACAATTAATCTATTTCAATGATCAGATAACTTACCTGCAACTTATGGCCCACCTATGAGCACACACTGGCATACATCATACGTACTTTAATGTCTGCGTGTGCCAGCGGCTTCCAGCGTGATTTAGCTTACTAATAACTTATACAAAACATACTCATAACTTATTCAATGTAAGCCAGCGTTTTTGCCAGATTCTTGGTATGTCAGGCATACGCTGCTCTAAATCTTCAAGGTGTGAGAGTGCTGTAACTGTAGGGTGTGCAGTTAGCAGAGGGTGTCTGTGTTTACCACAGTCCATTTTTTATAATGTCCTTTAGGGGGAGCATGACTTGAAAATGACTTAGTGCTGTTTTAAAACAGTTATGGTAGATTCAATTTCTACAAGCTATGACTGTGCGTTTGCAGGGCATTTGTTTCTGTACTAGCCCTGCAAAGGACAGGTGACCTCTAGGTTTCTCCTCCACTGAATGCTAGGAAAGGTTCAGAATGCCTTCAACTAACGGCATTTTTAACCTATCTCTATTAATTAAAAATTAATAGTGAGAAAGACAGAAAGATTGACAGACAGACAAACAGACAGACAGACATCTTATAAAACGTGTATTTTAAAAGTATTATATAGATTAGTTTTCTATTAGGAGATAGTTATTGTCATCTTACATTTTCAGCTGTAAAAATATTCTTCTGTTCACCTGTCATTAAAAGTGAAGAGCTTTATGTATATTTTCTTTTTCTTTTCTTTATAAACACCTTAAATAAATGGTCTGAATTACTGCTAACTTATTTTATAATATAGAAACAAAATCTAAAATGATCGTTTTTCCTTTTTAGCCATTATAGGCATCACAGTAAAACATTCTGTTGTATGAGGGGTATTACAAGTTCTTTTTTTGCGAGCATTTAGTCATGAATAGAAAATTCAAAATATTGCTAAAAACAGATAAAATGTTTAAATCAGTCATTTATATATAAAATTAAAGATTAAACATGGCATTCTTCTCAATGCATATTCAGATCTGCAAAGGGACTCAAAAGAAATATCCGGAACAGTTGTTAAAAAAACAACAAAACAAAAAAAGCAACACTTAATGACCCCTATGTTCTAAGATTCTCAACCTCTAAGGTTGACTCTATATTCTGTCACTCAGCAGCATGAAAGCCAGATCCAGAGGACATATATAAGTGTGATGTAAATATGTTATGACATTACAGAAGACACACTAAAACAAGACTTACCTTTTCTCACCCTTGTACCACTCAAAAGTTGGAGAAGGCACAGCAGCAGCTTCACACCGCAGCAATCCTATGCGTCCCAAACCAACGCCGTGACTCTTCATTTCGTGAATACTCGGTGGAACTGGAGAAACACATCACAGAACATCTTAGAATAAGGAAAACATTTCTTTTCTATTGTTTGTGTAAGAATATCGTTAGGAATCGAGGTGTGCCTAAGACATGACCTCTGACATTCTGGTCTCTGCTCATTATGTGTAAGATAAACGGAAGGCTCAGGGTCAACAGATGCTGAAAAGAAGAGAGGAGAATGGCCTCCTTATGTAGAGAAAAATGAAGAAGGAAATGAATTGCACAGCATGGTGATAAATGGCTTAATGGAAGTTCAAAGACTGACTGGTAGAGGCAGGTTCTTTGAATGCCAAACGAAATTCCTTTCATGTGCTGAAATGTGGTGTAAATCGCTTTGCCTGTCATGAAGGCATATGGCGGTTTCCAAAGCAACAGCATTTCTTTAGTACTTTTAATATTTACCAAGCTTCTAAAAATTATGCCTTCAAAACATTTGGAATCTTTGACATAAACACAAATTAAATACTGTTTTGTTTAACTTGGTTAAAAAAAATGTATATAATTTGAGTATGATGACGGTTTCACTGTAGAGCCTCATTAACATCATTAATACTTTGTATCCCCAGAACCAAACATGCAGCTTCAAACTGGAACAAATTCCAAGAAAACTGCAAAACTGTCAAAAGACTAAATTCCTTTAAATTGAGGATGAAGACCCACCTGTTTACATCTGCCTTTGATTAGTAGTTCACAAACAAATCAAGGTGAAAATGTTCTCTAACAAAATGATAATCATCTGTATCTAGGTGATGGTTTTTATGTTTTTGTGAGACGAGGATGTTTTGATTATTTGCTTTGAACTTGATTGGTTTTTAATGAATTAAATGATTTAACTTTTCTACTGATGTTTTTAGGATGTAAAGCACTTTAAATTGGCTTGCCACTCAAATATACTATACAGTACAGGTACATTTTCACTTACACTTTTATTAAGAAATATTTTTAGCACAACACTTATATACTAAATTGTCATCGTTAAACAGAGACCGACATGGATGGAAATGAATAATAACATAAATGGCTACAAAAGGAATTATACCCGCTCTGCTCTTCTGTCACATTAGGACTCCAAACCTGTTTAGCAGAAATTGAGACATGATCTCTTTCTTCTTTTTCAAAAAAAAAACAAAACAAAAAAAAAAAAACAAGCTCACTTATACCTAAAAAAACAGCAGTTTCTATGTTTTCGCAACAAGATTCTTAAATCTATTAAGGTTTGAACTGACTTCAACTGAGCCATTCTTTTGTCTTTTCTCTGCTGTAAATTGAACATCCATCTTTTCATTATTTCAGACCAGCTTCGCTGTCCCTGGTTAAAAGGCCTCCTCACAGCTTGATTTTACCTTGACTATCATTCTTTGTGGTGACGGTGTGTTCTGATGTGAAATATTAGTATTCCATCATAGGAAGTTATTTACGAGTAGGCCATAGAGTTTCATCATCCTCTACGGTGTCTATCCTTCATAGTGTATTGCAAACTTTAAGTTATATTTATTATGGTTTGTTTTCAAATATATCTTTATGCCTCTAAAAAACTTAGTAGCATCATGTATAATGATAATAAATCTTTTTCTCTTCCTTAAGTAGCAGATTTATATACAGTCTTTTACCTGAATCTCTGCAGCTCCTCCAGAGTAACCATTCTGTACATCTTTTTGCTGCTTTCTGGTAAACATTTGACCTGCAGGTGGATGATGTCTTGGTAGGTGTGTGATTTTTATGATGTCACAATAATGGGTTATAAGATGTCCAAAACCTGGGATATGGATTCATAATCAAATTCTGCTTTAACTGTAGTGCAATCCTTATCTGTCTAGATGTCATGTCTAAAATGTTCTCACTCATCTTCTTGAAATAACCTTGAAATAATCTTCTTGAAATAGGCCTTAATAGAATAGCTTGATTTCTTGTGAAACAGAATTAAAAATCATAATTAAATACGTCAAAGATACAGTTTAAAATGTAAAAAAAAAAAAAAAAAAAAACTATTTATATCACCTGCAAAACTACGGAGATATTAATAGTAATATATTGCTTCTCCGAGTTCAAGAAGCTATAATACCAAACAGGAAACCAGTTGCTTCGACCAAATGGATTAGAGCTGATACTGGGTAACTTTGTCTTCAATTGTCAAAACTTTCAAACAATAAGAAGTTTGCAGCGTAATTAAGAAGACAAAAAGACATTAACAACTAAATCAAAGTTACTCTGTTCCATTGATCCACTATTCTGTCTAAAAGCATAAAGAAAAAGATTACACTCCAAGGGTCGCTCCTCTTTTCAGCCGTAAAACACCCGACCGGGTTTGAAAGTGAGAGAGGGACTATATAAAATGTTGACAATGAATTTTTCAGAACGACCTGATTGTAAGAGATGTGGTCTGCACCCAGTGGAAAAGGCTTGGCTAAATGCCTGCAAACCTCTCCTTTCAATTGGATCTGGAGATGTTACTGATTAATGACCTCTGCTGGGCTGCAGCAGCCTCCCAAGAAAACTACATAAAGCCAGTTCTGATCAAATATCACCAACTGCAGACAACAGCAGACTTCTCTAATTGGCAGTTGAAGTTTGGGCGTGGATTAGACGTATCATAAAGCATTATGGCATATGTAATATTTGCTTGACATATGTTTTGTTTAATTAAAAGAGTGAAAAGCGGAGCCAGCGTGTGAGCAGTAATTCTGCAACCCTGATAGTCACATCAGATAAATAAGGTTTAAGATTTAACATATCAGTGCAAAAAAAGTACAAACATAATTTGTAGATATTGTGTATAAGCATGGAAGAGAAACATAAAGTGATAGGGTGCTCTGGGATGATGGATGTCCTTCAACAAGCCTTCCTTTGCACCCTAATGAGCACATTTATAAGCTGGCTCTTTGTTTTTTTTACTCTTTTCATATTTCTGGCAATTATGCTGTTACTTTCACTTCTTTAGCCTGCGTGAATAATGCCAAGGTCTTTAGAAAGTGACTAAAGCAAGAGGTGATGCTTCAGCTTTTTTTCATTTATCACTGTGTAAAACAAGGCAGGGGAGGTGGAATAGGGACTGAAAACCTTGAAAATATGTCTGTCTGTGTCTAACCAAAATATCCAATGAATACTTCTAACAATCTTATGTTTTAGATATCAAACAGATCTGCTTAAACCGCACCGTATTTTTCTTGCCTTTTTAAAAGCCGGGAACCAACCAGCAGTCTGGAGGAAAAGCAGATGCTGCCTACATGGTGTCATATTTTATCACATAAATGATAAGCATCTAAAAATGTGTGCATTAGAGAATGTCTGGATAATATCTGAAGCGAAGGTATGAAACGATGGGATGCAGAAAAAAATAAATGCCACCAAACTCAACACACGGCAATAAGAAATGTGACAAAATCAATGCAGCATGCTGACCGACAGCAGCTTAGCGAGTCCTCGTAATCCTCCATTGGTGTCATTGTGCAGCACCATTGATTATCTGAAGCCTCTCAAAGTGTCAGGGTGACCTAGCTGTCGTCCTGTACAGTTACCAGGACAGTGAACACAGCGGCTCAGCCAGGTGAGTCAATACTTTAATACTCACACCTGAAAGCTTTAACAAATAAGAATATAACATACAAGCATAAACATATAAGATTTTTTCTGGTAAAAATAAGAACATTGAACAATATATCTTAATGTAAACCTGCAAAATGTGTATACTGTCATGTGTCACTTGAATTAATAACAAAGGATTTGCTTGGGCAGCAAGCACTGTTTAAACAAATTGTGTTTTTTTTTTCCTTTTCCTTTAGAGTCAATGGATTTCCTATTTACAGTATGGTTAATTTGGTTTACTCATCTTCATGAGAAGTTGTTATAATCCTGGCAAGAAAATACGATTAAACAAACAAATCAGCAAATATAAACTCCAGGTGTTTATCCATTACACCATACAATAAAGAGGTGTCTGATGAGTTTCCAAAATCCTTCTTCAGCATGATAACACTCCCAAATAGGACTATCAAACTCAACAATGCTTTCAAGCATCTAAATCCAATGAACTGGGCAAACCTGCTTAAACCTGAATCTATTGCAACCAATTTGAGTAATGCTACCTATAAGAGCATTAGGTTCTAATGGTTCCTGCACTGATATTTATTAATCATCACAGGAATCCTTATTAGGGAAGCTGGTTATATAATTATGATCGATTTTTTTTTCATCAGTTATTAATGAGGATTTTTATTTTCTCTAAAGAAAGCATCTATTATGAGTAACATTACATTTTCATGCACATCTCCTCTTGTAAAATTGGTTAAACATATTTAATACTGATTTATATTTAGAACCCTGCGATGATAAGCCGGTCTAACAGGACCTTTGACAGACAAATCTTTTTTTTTTTTTATTGAATGCACCATAAATTCTTACAATCTAATTACCCAGTTCTATATTGGCTTACAAGGACAACAATATTTGCCCAAAACAACACTACTTGAGACAGCCTTTAAATCTCAAATTTTTAAAAACAGGGCTGAGCAGATTTACCTGTTATTGTCTCTGCTGTTTGTCAGTCATTCAATATTCAGGACAGATTCTTTGTCTGACAGCTGTATTGTTATTTTTTTTTACAGCAGAGCTTTTTTATACACCATGGATGTAATTTAAATCTAAGTAGCTCAACAGTAAGTTGAAGTTGTCAAAATTAGCAACTATCAGTGGCAGAACAGCCAATGCTTAGAATACTTAAAGGTTTTGTGGAGGATTTTCCCCCATTTTTTTAATTTTTAAAATTTCTCTTAATTTATGAAAAGACCCGCACTCTCCACTTTAAAAAAAATGCACATAAACAACCCCGTGCCCACTCCCGAGATTGAACGCCTATTAAATGCGTCAGAGAGCCTGCACGAGCCTAGTTCTACTTGTGCACACTCTGTTTAAAAGTTGCTGTTCTCAGAGCTCATAAAAGCTCACTATGTCCAAACGTCCGCCTCTAAATTCTTCAGTAACTATTTAAGTAGGGACTATATCGTAGACTTTATAGCTAACTCAGTTAACTTACCATTCGGACAAATGATCACTGCTTTATGCTCCTCATTGGTGACATAACTCCTCCTCCACTGTGTGGTGTCTGCCCCATTGTTGGGCAGCCACAGCCTATAGGGACAGCGGGCTGCTGTGACAGCAAATCCCATAATGCTTTGCAAGGAGAGCTCTCCTCGCAAAGCATTACGAAGGCCCTACGTAAACATATCACCAGAATGATTGACAATCAGGAGGACCACTTATTTAGATGATCCACCCGAAAATAAAAGATCGTCCTCTATACCTTTAAATAATTCTGTTTTTATCTTATGTAAAATTACATTTAGTTTTTCCTCAATGTCTTGCCTAAATACTGATCAAAGGATTAAAATGCTTTGTACTAAAACAGATGTAAAACTCCAGTTTTTGAGGGCCAAAATACTGTGACTTTTTAATGCATCTCCGCCTTAACAAATTTTCTTAAACAATAATTAGTGAAAATTCTCCACTATACCTTTACGTGACCTCAGCAAGAGAAATGGTCAACTATTGGCCACATTCTGTTCTTATTGGCAGGAGGTTAATTCACTTTACAAATTTTTTTAATTTGTTGAACATTGATTCTTGGCACACCAAATTTGGATGAGATAACGTGCTGCATCAGAGATATATGGTTGTTTGGATTTCATAGGCAGCACAGGTGAGTGAAATTAGAATTTCATTAAGCAGATAATTTCAAAGGGTCTTGAAAAGTAATTACTTTTGGCTATAAAATATGAAACTTAATTGTAGAGGGTTTCCCAGTGACATCAGCAAATGCACATCTCTACAAGTTAACTGCTGGCCTGAGACACAGCAACTATGGAAGGATCAGATGCTGCATGAAGAAGTTATAACTGCACAATGTGTAATGGTCAAAAGTCAGATTTTGGTGCTTGGCTAGGCCCACATGCTTTGATGCACATAAAATTGTTTTGAAAACATTTGATACACCAAGCCTTAAATCAATTTGAAGTCTGTAAGTCAAAAGCTTTTAGAGGAGTTGCTTAGATATGAGTAATGAGAGAAAATGGCACATTTGATCCCAAATGGCAAACTTCCTTCAGGGTTTGACCTATGTCTACAAGATACCTTTTATTTTTAGGCCTTGGTGGGTTGCATGTGTGTACCAATGTTTATAATCCTCAGTCAAAGCATGCCCTTGGGCTGATTTTTGGTTTTATGATTAGAAGTTCGGTTTTTGAGGTTGACCACAGCTTTGAGCTGATGATTTAAGTGCTTCTGGAGGGCACGTTAAAACAATTAAGACATAGCCACTAAATAATGGCCGGGATTTGTGTGTGTGGTCATACAAAGATCCATCAAATGGATTTTGGTGCAGATTAAAAGATCTTAGTGGAAATGAGAGCCAAATGTATAGTTATGCTGCACTTCGCCATGCTGCCATGTCAACACCCTTCAACTAAAACACTCCGTGATAAAAACGAAGTTAGACCAATATAATATCTGCTTTCTGTCAACGTTTCAAGGTGATGAGGTCAAACAGGTATGAAAAAGACCTTCACAAGTAAAAAAGCAACTTCCTTCTCTCTGGCGGTGGGACTTTAATGACATCACCATTTGTTAAGTTTCGTTGGGCAAAGGGAATCAATGCTGTCAAAATTTTGAATTTATTTATTTTTTTTGTAAAATGTATTGTATTTCAAATTTCTGAAATTTCTGTGCTGATGTTCTTTTTTAGGGGCCTGGTAACAACCTCACAAACTCAGGATTTTAATAACTTTTCATTTTCCATGCCTCATCTGCTTTCTCACCAGCTTTGAAGCCAATATCTCAAAATCCCTAGAAGGAGTTTGTTAAAGTTCACTGGCAAAAACATCCAGTTTACTTCCATTTGATTTCAGGGCATACATCCATGATTTAGTTTGTCTTTGTCTTGGAAGGAAACAGTTTAGCAGGTGAGTCCAGATGAGTTGATTCACCCATCCCGCCTTATGCCTACTGTACAAGCCTGTAGGCACACTGCTCTGTTCCGGGGTTCCTCCAATCTACAGTATGTTTATTAACATTATGAGTCTGAATAATGAGATCAGCTGACAACCTTAATACACTGAATGATCAGGTTATTCCATTAACAGGTTTACTGTGCATATTCAAATATGACAATGCCACAATTTATCAGGTATCACAATGGAAAAGTAAGACATTATTTTCATACTGTACATGGATTGGACCGTAACCCTTTTAATGAATCCTTGACGCTCCTATCATTAAAACAATGTCTTGGTGTAAAACGAATGCAACGCTAGATTTAAATACAACTTGTAACATTTTTGAAGTTTTCTGAATCATGTTATGGCAAATGCACGCAGTATTCAAAGCTAAAAGTGTTTTTTTCTAGCTTGGCAATGCATATTTAACATTGGATTAGGCTGCAAAATTTAAAAGAATATGGTTATCTATCACTTTACAATAAAAAAGGTTAAAGTTTTGAGAAAAGATTTTACATACCTAGTTTTAAAAATTAAGGACCTCTTAGTTTCTAAAATCAAATGCGTATTAAATCAATCAAAGCTGAAAGTTCAGTAATTTAAGCTATATAGCTTATAAAGAGGTGCTGTTTGGATAAGTGAACCCCAATCTAACTTTTACCCATCCACCCACAGTACAATGTACTGTAATGTAATTATGTCAGTATTTACAGAAGTACAATTAAAAGTACTTTGACCTCATGTACTGTGCCTCATGTGTTGTCTGGCCACAGAATAAGATCCAGTATTGCTTCATTAAACACACTAAAAGATTACAGGTAAATACTTGTTCCTTATACAGCTTAGGCTATCTTAATTACTAATTAAACAACTTGAATAAAAATAATAAATGAATTACTATAGGACTGTAATGTAAAGGAAAAATGCCTACACCTCAGCAGGAGGTCCAGAAGGTTTAATGCTTATCAATAATTTCACATCCTTTCAGTTTGGAACTTGGCATTGGATTTTGTTATGAAGGATTACAGCCATAAAATCCAGTCAAATCCAATAATTCCAATTTTAACTCGCTGGCATGTCTTATATCATCATATATTGTGCAATACACCGGCAGGGTTGGAGAGAATGCAAAGTACTGCACAAAAAAAAAATCATAAAAATTCAATAATCCAGGTAATTTAGTGCCCAGAGAATGCCGGGGTAGCGCTGTAAATCATACCTGGAGTCGTGGTGACTCTACCAGATGGGGGTGAAGGGTTGAGTCCAGGAATAGCACACGGGCAAAGCAGAAAAATGAGCACATGCGAGGCCCTTAGGGGGGACAAATGGCCAGTTGTGGGTCGATCACAAACTAACTTCGACTGCACCTGTTTTACAAAGAGCTTGTCAACACAACAGAGATTATGCCCCACATGTCTTTACAAGATTTATTATTAAGATTTACTCAGTAGCATGCAATTGTTTACTATGCAAGCCCAGAGAATGCATGTCTTTTAATTAATAAGACATCTTGAGCCAGATTGAAAATAAGCTTGCACTTCAATTAAGACATGGACTTCATCAGTGCATAACTTGTCAGTATACACACAGACAGTGTTCCGTTCTACCATCTGTGGGCTTCATTGTCCAGCTTTTTTGTTGGTCAAAAAAAGCTGTTGGAACAGCTCTGCTGCCAGGCTTTATTAATTCATTAAGTTTTCAATTCAAAACAGCAAGAGAACAATGTGTTCCTGGTTTTCATACAATGCATGGCTTCTACAAAACAGCTTAGTGTGCCATATGTATGGGCCAACACACGGAGTTAGATTTATTGTCTGTGTTTAACACTAAATAGTCTACTGCTCAACAATGCCTGAGAACTAACATTTGTTCTTTATTTTTCCTATCCTGGCAGGTAAACTATGGTGGCACAGCAGTGTCTGAGGCAGGTTTTGCTTAACAAAAGGGGGGAATAGGTTACAGTTCACTACATCAAATCAATCACATGACATAATCTATCAGGTTGAGGCCACAAAATGTAGAGGCAAAAAAAAAAAAAAAAAAAACAGGTGAAAAGACAAAAAGGGCTAAAACATTTAAAGACTAGAGCATGAAGGATTTTGATGGCTGACACTGATATCAATAAACGGACCTTTAAAAAATAATATCTGATATATTGGCCGATATCCGATATATATTGGCCAGAACAGATATATATATATATATATATTAAAAATAAACTGAAAATGAAAATGCACAGGGTATGCACTATCCAGCTCATAATTCTCATAATTTTCAAAAAACGGTTCAGGACAAATAAACAGAAACAGAACTACAAAATTAAGATAAGAAACTGTAATTTGAGCAGTGTCACCATAAGACTATGAATACATCTTTGTGGTGCTCATTTAGATATTGCCTCAAATTTGTGGTGTTTTTTTGCCTTGCTGTTGCTGGAGCCATGACTAACTTTAACAGCTGTAACATCCTTCATTAAGGGGCTCCACAACTGATTGTTCCCCCCTGCCTGTTTAGTGTATTTTGGTAATTACATTTCACTTCTACAGATGAGCATTTAAAAATGAAAACAAGTTGCTGCATACAGCCTAAAGTGACACATAGGCTAGAGGGAGGCATTTTGTATCTGAGTTATTCACCAAAACTCCTTAAAAATATAATTTTTTCCTATTTAGAAGCAACTGAAAAGTACCTTTTTTTTTATAAAAAAAAAAAGCTTAAAACCCACTTTTTAAATGAGCTTTTAATTCTGACTAGGATAAGACTGTCTCTTGGATGTCCTCTTTCTGTGTGCTCCTTTCTATGCACCTCTGGAAGGCTTTTAATGTCCTGCAGCGCTGCACCACTACAGCACTTTTAATTGTATCTTGTATGTTTTATATGTGTTATGTATTATTTTATGGCTTTGTTGTAAAGCACTTTGGGTACCATTTGGCTATTGTAAAGGGCTATACAAATAAATTTTATTTGAATTTGATTATTTCATTCAACACAAGGGATTGAACTAGAGTTAAGTACAACCTGCATGTCAGTATGATGTGGGACACAGTATAGTAATCTGATATTCTTCTAAAATTATATTTATTTCACAAAGAGGCAACTTATAAAGAGCTAAAATACTAAAATGGTCGTTGAAACTAATGCATATAAACCTCATCTGCTCTTCTTAAGTGCCCTGAGAGTACGTTTCCATTAAAACATTTGTTGTCATGAGGCACTAAAGTTTAGATTTACATAATCACAGCTTACCAAGGAGTAAACTACTAAAGCTGGGCATATATGCTCTACGATATTTTCAATGTAACTCAGCGACGGCTAAAACTATGCAATGAAATTGTAGGATTTAAAAGTTCACCAAGAGATGGCGCTGGCTGTACTGGTCAATCTGGAAGGAAGAAGAGGAACTCCCTTGTTTGCACCATAGACATAATATAAGGCCGTTTCTCAATAGGTGTACTTGTGCATTCTTATGTGCTCGTTAATTGTGAAACGTCATCAGCCTCAGCCCTAGTACTGTTCCAATTCACAAGAACAGTTGTTCTTTTGTCTTGATTTAGTCCATAAATAGTTGTTGAAAAGACATTCCAAACCCGGTTTTTAACATCTTTTCAGCGATCCAAAAATTAAGGCTTTTCACCTTTTGCTTTTTAATCATATGTGGAAATCATTTGGACGTAAGCCATGTTGTTTTTTCGATGTCTTCAAACATTTTTTTGTTCTGTGGGGTTTGACTGACTTGAGTGGAAATACGTCATAACCAGAACCCGAACTAAACGGACAATTTTTCTTAAACAACTTTTACTGTAATTTGTGTACAGTTTATACAAAACAAAATTTTGTTTTGTATAGCTTTCAGACAGTGAATGAGCAGCAGCTTAGCAGTAAAATAAACATTTACATACTAAGTACACCAGGGATCAAATGTAAACAATGCAAAAACGCATTAATATGCAAGTTCAGAGCATTTCAAGACAAATATATATGGTGCAAATACTCAGTATTTTGTTTTGGTGTTATCAGTGTAATGCAGAGTCTGTGACTTGATTTATGCTACGTTCACACCTAAAGCAGCAGAGGCAGCAGAAGCAGCTAGTTTACATGCAAAGTCAATGGTTTACACGCATCTTGGCACACCAAAAGGTCCCGCAGTGCGTTTGGAGCAGCAGGAGCAGCGCGTCTGAGCAACTGAAGCAGTGCATCGTGAGCTTCTGAGCATCTGATTCGCGCAGTGTATTTCAGAGGCAGCAGCTGATAGAGATGGAAAAATTGAACTTTTGCAGCTCAACACACCACAGATACAGATCACTATTCTCACTCCTCTGAAACAGTTTATTTGCGCCTAGTGTTTAACATTTATTAAAGTACCTGCCGGGAAAATATGTTTGATTTTATTATCCCGAGGCCTGCAGTTTGGATTAGGTACGTGAAAAACACCTTTCACGTTGTGAACGTGTGGAAAACCACAAAGAGGCGACCGGACTTTAGGCTGCTCTTGAACTGGGTTCCTCGTGACAGAGCACTGCCGGTGTACAGGGGTCTGAGCTGCTCCGACAAAACAATATTTGAAACCATGATCGTAATCTGGATGAACTGACTGCACAGATGAAGTTTTCAGGTGGACTTTCTCACTAAAAAAAACATTAAAACTACTTTTTACCCACTGATCACAGCAAATATAGCTGCCATTGTTACAGACAAAGATAGAGTAGCTCTGCCCAATGCGCTTCAGACCCACTTTATAACCGTGCAGCTAGATCAGCAGAGATGCTTCAGCCGCGCATCAGAGCTAAACTTGTACAAGCAGCCTCTGCTGCTTTGGGTGTGAACGTACAGCAGAGTTTTTTCAAGAATGTTTTTTTTATTGTCGTTTTTTTATACACAGTGTATACGAAATGTAACTATATGAGCAGTCAAGTGTTTTCTGCTTTTCAATTTAGACATATGGAAGTATGACAAGGAAAAAACTAATTCTACTTGGGTGCTTTTAAGTATAACTGATCCCTGTCCGCTTTAAAATTAGTTTATAAAACCACATATGAAGAATAGAAAGAAAGTGATATGTGACAATGTATTCTAAAGTAACAACAGCGTGAACATTTATTCTCCAGGAGATCAAGATTCCGCTCATTTATTCATGCCCCTCGTGTAGCATGGAATCCAAATAGCAATCAAGACGAGCGCTTTGTAGAGATGTGGAGAGATGGATTTACATCCAAACAGCTTCAGGGCACTGGCTTTAACTCTACTTAGGATCGGATCAGAAACCAATTGGAGGAAGCCTCCTCTTTTTAGTTGTAAGCCAGAGTATCCAGTTGGATATTGCAAACTGTAGGCAAACACTCACTAGAGACTTTGTGCCTTACTTTAACACACTCCCTAAACCAGCTTTAATTAGTCTGTGGAATGAACATCTCTCTACCTTTGAGCTAACCCTGCACCCCAGCCTGTTCTCACACTGGACAACCCCCCCTCATACACATCCAACCTCCCACACAGAGAGAACCCATCGGACAAGGCGTATATTTTGTCACATGCAAATGAAGAGCAATGCAGCTATTAGTCTGTAATGAATGACAATGAAATACTGTCCAAACACACCCACACTCCACTAATAGTTGTTTACTTTGTCATTATTACTTGACAATGTAATATTGGATGGTCGTGCTAGGCAAACAGGTTTAGCTGCTTATTTACTGAGATGGTCATGACTCCCCAGAACAACTCTTTCTGCAGAGTTAGAGGAGATGCTGCGGAGCATACCTTAGAACAGGGTTTGCATCACAAACAGAAAGGACTTCTAAAGAAATAGTGAAAGGCAGGGCAGAAACCAATATATATATATATATGGCTTAATTATGGCTTAATTTTTCAAACCTTTTGATGAAGCATCACAATAAATGCTAACATCGGATTTAAATTGTATCCAAATAATTATTAAAAATGTATATACTTTTTTTTTTTTTTTACAAATTACTGTAAGCATGAAATAAGACTGGATGGTGTGAGCAGAATTAACAGCTGCAGGGTGCTTGAGGGAGGCAGAAGGCGTAAAAATGGCTGGCAAACTTTAAGGCAAATAGGGCTCAGTTTTACTCTGCAAGGCAAGTGAAACTGTGCCATGAAATAAAAAAAAGGTTTAAGTCTATCTGTGCAGAGTTAAACCCCTAACCTTAATTAAAAAAGGAAGGGAAGGGGTTGTGTTGACGCTTTTAATGTGGATGAAAACAGCATGGATAAAAGAACTTAAAACAAAGAGCGGCACTGTCTCAGAGGAACCCAATTAAAATTTCAGGGGGTGAATACATAAACAATGTCTATGCGCAAAATACATAGGCGGTCCTTTCTAACACTAACTTGTGTTAAAAAAAAGAGAGAACGCATGGAAGAAAACGGTGCACCTCTTCCATTCTACAGAGCAAACATCCTCTACATCTTAGGTATTTCAGACCGGTAAAGTGGATTATAACATAAAAAAAATGTATTTTAATTATATTAATATTATTAAAAATTGACTCAATAATTTTCAGTACCTACTATAAATCAGTAATTTTATTCAAGAAAAAGATTTGTAATATATTCAACAAAGTAAAATAGCTCAAATTCATTTTTTTCTCAACTGAAAAAAAATAATGCAACTGTTTTTGGCATTTACTTATTCATATTTAGTTACTTTAAAATAATTGGTTCATGTTAAGCCGGGCATATACTGTACGATTTTTTGCGCTTTTCGGGCCGATTCTCCAGTCGTGCCACAATTTTTTGATCAGGCCAAGTTTCAGCCTCATTGCGTTGAAACTCGACCTGATCGAAAATGTATTTAGCCTTACGACCATCTCCCGATCAGGATTCGTAAGGTTGGAAGAAAATCAAAGATGTCTGAAATTAAGTCGGCTGTCGTAAGGTGTCCACGGGCAAATCCTGCTGTTGAAACAGAGCTACAAGCGTCTACGAGCCGATTTACCAGAACCTAAAGCACAGGGCATGTGCAAACAAGGGAGTTCTTCTTATTCTAGATTGACAAGTCTGACCGGTGCCATCTCTCAATGCTGAGTCGGACGTGTGGTTTTTGGACGTGCAGTGTGAGCAGGTAGATCGCATCAGAGCGTCGGGCCGCACAGTGTGAGAACATACATCGTTAACTTTGAACTTGTAAACCCTGTGGTTTCGTCATACAGTTTGAGTTGTAGCTGCGTGCAACGATTGAAAACATCGCACAGTTTATTACCGGCTTTACCAGGGCAGGACATGAAACAATTATGATAAAGTAACTAAATAAAGTTAAGTAGATGCCAAAAACAGGTTGCATTATTTCTTCAGACCTCAGTGTGAACTGTTTGTGGTTTCAAACTGAGCACATATGAATGTAGCTTAAAAGGAAGATATGGGTCAGATCTGAGATCCACACTTGTATTGAACAGCCTGACCTGATCACTTGACCCCTTCAAAAAAAAAAAACTGATTTGAAACAATTTCTTGAAGACAGGACAATACATTAATGTTATTTCTATGAATAGTCTGAATTAGACTTATATGTTATTTACATATAATCAGTTAATATATTAATTATTAGTCAATTTAGGTTTTATTAGTTTTCCTAAACTAACAATTGTAAAAAATACAATAAGACAAAAACATATTCTGTAATCTTAAATTGTAGACTTTGTTTGACAAGGAAAAGACAAAACAGCTAGGATTTAACTAGAGCTCACAGTCTAATTCAGATAGATTTCTTCATAGGACAGGTTTAAATTCTACAAGACACCTGGATATGTCACATCATAGACCAGAACAAAGAATTCAGACTTCTTACTCCAGAAGTCCAGATCTTGTTTTGTCACTTCTCTGCAAGTCTTAGTAAAGCAGTCCTGGTAACCTGTGCTTCTCCCAAACAAATTTCAGTTTTTTAAAACTCAGCTGGAACTAAAAGTATATTAACACACCACGTACAGCAACAGAAATATCGAAACTTTAACTAAATAAATGCTTCGATTGTCAGTGTTTCCTTTAAACCATCTGTTTCTTACTTTTTTTCACTGAATCAGCACAGCAACTCTCAGCTGCTCTGCTGCTTTTAAAGAGGGATGCTTCAAAAGCCTCAAAACAAATCATATGTGGATTTTGGACAAGTGCAATACAGTGGTTTTCAAACTCTGCCCTACATGTTTTATGTATTTCCCTGCCTCTGCACACCAGACTTAAATAAATGGATGATTAACAGGCCTTAGCAGCCCAAGGAGGATTGATGGATGCCATTGTTTCATACAGGTGTGCTGGAGCAGTGACGCTTCTAAAATGTGCAGGAAATTAAGCCTTGAGGACCGAGTTTGAACTAAACTGCATTAGCCAATAAGAGCACATTTAATTATTTATTTTGTGATGAATTATATAAAGTTGAGGGAATGGAAAAGAAATACAAATGTGAATAAAACAGTCGAGCTGCTATAACTGTGAACCTCTTTAAGGTTTCCCACATGTAATTATTGAGAGAGAAAAAACAAAGAAAAACAAGAGTTTAACACAGCAACCACTCTTTAAAGTTAACCATTTTCTAAGACATCCTCCTACAGCTCAAACACATGACACAGGTTTGTGTATGCATGGCTGTGAGTCTCCTTGTTGCCCTGTGATAGGCTGGTGACTTGTCCAGGGTCTACCCCTCCCTTTGTCCATAGACCGGTGGAGATAGGCACAGGCCCACCATGACACTGACAAGATAAGCAGAAGAAGATGGATATTTTCACCCATATTTAGAGGGTTTTAAACAAGCTTCTGGAAAGGACTGGTAATTAATTCTTCTCTAAAGATTCAGATAACATCTAAAACATGTAAGACAGCAGCCCTTGAAAATAACATTGGACATCAGGGTTTTAAAGGCTCACTCAGGATGCTATCAGTGTGGGAGGAAGGGTTATTATCACTACCTGTAAAAGTCCAGGAAGGGCACTTTAACAGCATTTGAAAGATGGATCTAAATGTCTCTGAAAGGTCATATTTGAGGGGCTTATGGTCACTATGCTGTAAATTGCTTGGCCGCTTTACCATTAAGCGGCAGAGCAGCAAATTGCGACTGCACAGGACTTTTCTAGATATGAATTATTTAGTAGTTAAACAGCAAAAGAGATCAGAAAAATTAACTTGGTACGTAACAGTCAGAGGGCTGCTCAATAGGTTCTTAGTTTGATTCCCTGCCCGGTGTTTTTCTGTATAAAGCTTGCATGTTCTCCCTGAGCATGCGTGGGTTCTCTC
Source organism: Cyprinodon variegatus (assembly GCF_000732505.1). Taxonomy (NCBI): domain Eukaryota; kingdom Metazoa; phylum Chordata; class Actinopteri; order Cyprinodontiformes; family Cyprinodontidae; genus Cyprinodon; species Cyprinodon variegatus. The sequence goes on along the minus strand of NW_015150928.1, from coordinate 161,289 downwards.
CCGGTGCTCCCGGCGCTCCCGGCTTCCTCCCACAGTCCAAAAACTTGACTGTTAGGTTAATTGGCTGCTCTAAATTTTCCTTAAGCTTGAGCGTGACGGAAAATGGATGGATGGATGTAATAGTCGGGCTAATCACTGTCACCATTCAGCTTCAACTTTTAATTTTGTTGCATTCAGGGTGACGCGGATGTTGACATTTAAAACTAATGTCTTTAGGAGTCCCAGAGGAATCAGTGAGTAATTATTCAGCAGATTTTCCAGCATTGTGCAAAATATAATGTTTTTTTAAACGCCCTTCTACCAGGATTAGGCAATTAATCAATTTTTATAAAATAATTTCATTTTCTTTTTATAAAGATTTCATTTTAGTAAAGTTTTATGGGCTTTTTTGCTCAGAGCTTTTTTTTTTATATATATAACTTCAGATCCCTCCGTGACTTCGAAGTGTGAGAACTTGCAAAATTGATGTTCAAATACATATTTTCCTCACTGTACAACTGATAAAGTAGTTACCTGTGAGATGCAGCTAGCTGCAAAGCTTTAGTGTGTTATATAGTCATTATGAAACATTTATAAGCAGTTTTCACAGCTTGAATTTTTGTAGCCTCCTTGATGGATTCATTAAATAAAGGCTGTTTTTTGAAAGTCTTGAATTAAATTTGTCTTTTTTAACTATATAGCATGAGGGAGGGAAAAAAATGGTTAACCAGATTATGGAAGGAAAATATCTAAAATTAAATTTTTAAGCCATATTATCAAGCTGTAACTTTTCCAGATATGAATAACCATACTAAATATTTGTAAAGTAAAAACAGCATACCATTACATTAAACTAAGACAAAGAGAAAATCTAACTACAACTTTAAAAAAAACCCAAAAAAAAAAACTTTCAGATGCGTACAATAATATGGTGGGGAAAATAATTCTTATTAACAAAAAAACCTATTTGTTGGCACCACGATACATTCCTAAAATAAAAACAGAAACTGAAAGAATCCTTAAAATGTATTCTTTGCTTTTTTGAAGCTGATTAGAAATTCTGTGAATATTTATTCCAGTTTCACTGACTTACTTTTATAATAAGATATTAATATGAGTTAGCACAGAGGCCACTTTTCTTAGCCATGCTTCAAAACGGGAAAGACAAGAGAAACTTTAATTCAAGTAAACAGATATGTTATGCATAAGGATAATAGTCTATTAGATTGTCCCTTTGTAAACAATGATAGAAACAAACTAGTGACATACTAAGAGAAATGTTAGTCTACACTTGTTGGAGACTCTGATTGCACTTGGACTCCCACAAACAGTGTTTTCTTGAGGTCGGTATATCCACAGAACAGTAATTCATTTTAATTTGCCTACTAATTCTGGTAAGCCTACAAGATAATTTTTTTAAAAATATTTAATCTTGTTTCAGGATGATGATTGGCTATCTGTTAAGCTGGTGCAGGCTGTTTTTCAGAGCTTTGTGAGAAAATGTTGTGTTGAAAAAATGTTAAAAATAGCTTTGTTCGTAAGTTAGGGTCTCGCTTTTCATATCTTTAAAAGTCTTAATGTAAATTGATTGTTCTTTTTTTGTTTGTTTTGTTTTCCTTTTCCTTTCTATTTAAATTTTAGAAAACTGGAACTAAATTATGAGGACTGGCATGTACAGCCATGAAGTTTTTTTGAGTTTTAAACATCAAATTATGCATAAAAGTTATGCTTCCCTTTTATTGTTGCTTCATTGGGTCTCTTAATTTGTGGTTCAAATATTTAAAAACATAAGTAATAATTAAGGGAGTACAAAAATCATGTATAAAAATCTATCCTCATGTTCTTATATGATTTCATCAGAATAATAAATGAAAAACATCAGCTTTAAAAACAAAACTGATACACAGAGAATAATTCATGTGTGCTACTTGTATGCAAATTTATGTCTTCATACATTATTAGTCATAAAACTATGTCGCGTTGCATGAATCTGGACACAGTTGTGAGAATCGGCCATTCGGTTTTGTCACTTTTCTGCCCTGTCAACAGATCTGTAGTTGCTTTGTGAATATTACATGAATGCACCAACAGCAGGTGTGCTTTAAAAAACAATCCAAATCATCAAATAGTCATAAAAGCAGCAAAAGTTAGACAAAATTTGCTTTATGTGCAGGAGGAAAGAGACTTTGCAGACTGTCAAGTTCCATCTTGTAAAATGGCTTTGCAGAATAGCTTACAAATGCGTGTGTGAAGAAAAAGCCTTGTAAACTGCTTAGCAAGGTCAGACACCTTTGATTTTTCATCTTCAATTGGAGACAGATTGCTGTAAATGTTTTATCCGCTCAGTTAGTGATGAACGCCTTGATTCTATAAGGAGGTGGCTTCATTAATTAATGAAACTGGCTTTTGATCGCAGGCGGAGGTGTTCCACCGTGGTTTCCTTCTCACTCATCCCAGCAACTTAGCTGCTGAGATGTGATATTTATGCTTTTGAATCTCACCGTGTAGGGAGAATTTCAGCCAATAACGGTAGCCACCTGCAGGGAAGATGAATATGTAAATTTGAAAAGTAGGTCGGAGATCGAATTTCATCGGGTAAAATCACAGCAGAAATATCCTTTTACCAAGCAGGTTCCCTCAGCCAATCTGATTCCAGGGCGACCTTCGGGAGGACTGCCATCTTTCAGCTTTAGCTGATAAAAGTATTTGTTCGCCATTCATTTATCACTGTAAAAATAAAGGCAAGAAGCACACTCAGGCAAGTAATTTAATCAAAGCGGTCTTTTTAGCTTTAGAGGAATTCAAGCTGAGGTTACAAGTGCTGCAACACATCCACAGTGAACCTGCTGTCTCTAAACCACCATATCATAGGAAGGCACACTGCAGGCTTAGTAGCCTGCTCTTATTAAAACGGCAAATATGCTTCAGCTCTGTTTTATTTTCATTACTCAGGTTTACTCTATTTAATTAGTGGCCTTAATCTGCAATTAGCTCTGAGGTCAACTGTACTCTTAACTTAAAAAAAAAGCCAAAATTACTTTTAAAGGAACATGTACATATTTAATTAAACTGTTAACCCCTTAAATGTCACTGACACTGAATCCCTCACTGTTTAAACAGAGAGACTAAAAATAACTGGCGCAGGTCTGGCAAATTGATCTTTATAAGTCAATTTCATTAAGATGCTATCAAGAAAAAAAGAAAAACAGATCAATGCTAACTTAGTAAAGGAGTGTGGGCCGGGGGGTCACTGCTCACCATAAAGGTTACTTAGATTATGCAAAAGATGGTTCACACTCAGTTGTATCTAGAAGAGGTTATATACCTTGAAATCATTTAAATGAAATAATTTACACTCTTGACTGACTAAACAAAAATGACACCTGGAAAATCCCCTAGAGAGCCTCTAACAAAATCAAGGGCATAATTTAATGAGCTCCGCTGAGCAATGCTACCGTTTTAGTTATTTTTAGAACAGAAATATCTTTTCTTTGCCTTATAGGATTTATTTGTAGACTGAAGTCAAATAAAAGCTAGCATCCAGAAATCAGGTAAACTTAGCTCTAATCAAAGACTATGCCTGTTTGCCTTATAAATACCCAATGTGCAACAGCTGAATATGAGTGGTGTAAAATAAATTAGGGATATAAAAGCTTCCCTTTTAACTTTGAAGAGTGATAACAGCTCTACCATGGAGAGATACCTCCAGCAACTTTTGAGCATGCTGTCAATACTGCAAAATTATGTAATTAATAGATTGTCTTTATATATTATGATATAATAATATAGCAATTTAAAAAGAAAGGAAAGACACCCAATCACATAGCTGAAATCTCTGTTGAGAATGTATATATTTCTTAAACTGAGACATTGAAAGCTGGGGCTTTCTAACTTTCCCAGTTACTAAAGTACTTCTTCAATATCAGCTAAATGTTCTGTTTATTAGAATGCTAAACAGCTGCAATAAAACTTAGCACCTTTCTGGTCTTCTGGCTCCAGCCTGCTCTGCATACCTAGAACCAGAACTAAACATGGAGAAGCAGCATTTAGTTCCTATGCTCCACTTATCTGGAACAAACTTCCAGAAAACTGTAAAAGTGCGGAAAGCCTGAGTTCCTTTAAATTAAGACTAAAAACACATTTGTTTAGGATTGCCTTCGACTGTTCTAGTTAAACAGTTCAACTAGAACATATTTTATTTAGTACAACCGTTTTTAATATTCTTTTTTGTTTCTGCATTTTTTATTTTATTTTTTTTCCCTACTTGCTTTGATTCTGTTTTATTTTCCTGTATTTTAATCATGTACAGCACTTTGCATTGTCTTTGTACTGAATTGTGCTATACAAATAAATTTGCCTTGCCTTGCCTTGCCTTTCATGTTCAAGGTGCATGTGTAACTAGAAAAAACCTGACTATGTATGAATCAGTAGTAGCCATAACTCCAACAACAATCTAGGAGATACCAACAAATACAGACGTTTACGTGTAGAGTAGTAATACCTTGGTGAATAATATCTGAAGGGGTTTAAGTCTAAATGATTACATATCAATAATGAATGTGCTGCAAGACTTTTTTTTTAAATCCCTTTTTTCACTTATCTATTTCTTTTTTTTTTTGCCCCTTTTTAGGTTCTTGAATTCCATGCTTTAGGAATTCAGTGCACAAGTGGACACATTTTTGTTTTTAAACCATTTTGTTGAAGCATATTTAAAAAGAAATTCAATTCAGTTTATTTATATACGGCCGATTCACAACACATCTCACCTCCAGGCACTTTACGGGGAAAAAAATAACCAGATTATAAAGTCAGATTTCCATTTGCTTATTTTCAAATAATTTTTACATATTATTATTTTGTCACATTCAAGTATATTCTTTGTGTAAAAGACATTCAATCATGTAAAAGGCTTATTCCAACATAAAATTCTACATATTTTTTTTTTATTAAAATGGACACTCAATAAACATTTTGTAAAACTTCTTAAAATCTACCAATTATTAATTCCATCAAGAATAATCACAGTTTTCATGAAGAGTAAAAGAAACAGTCCTTCTAAAGCTGTAATTCACAGTTCATCAGTATAACATGACATGACATGCAGTAGTATTGTGATTGTTTCCCTCTGTAATCGACTGGCCAACAGTGATTTTGAGGAAGGCTAAATCTTTTCTGTCTGATCTTGACAGCAGCAGTAATTTCCTTCCGACATTTTCTTCCAGGTTAGCCTTCATTAGCTGCTCAAACAGCACGTTAACCAGGATTGATAAAGGTACTGTAATGTTTGGACAGCATGTCACCTCAACTTGGATCAACTATAAGGGCAGGGGAAAAGGGTAATCTTAGAAACTGGAATCAGCTGTTAAATAAAAGTAGCCTAAAGTAAGATTAAAGATAAAGCATTTAAGAGAAATAAATCAAAAATACGCAATTTTAATTGGTTGTCAAGCAGGGGTGAGCACAATGAAAAGATGCCTAAATGGATTTGACAGTACAAAAATAAAATGATTTTCAACCAAAATCCCTCTCTGATTTAGTTTCTCCAGACCAGAAAAACTGTAAAAGTTAAATGATGATACAGCAAAATCACAAAGGAATGAAAAACGATGTCTTTAGCAGTAGAGCAGCTTCTTTAGAATAAAACTGATGAATAAAATTTGAATCTGTAAAACTGGTGACTTTTTGGGGACTTGAACTTAAGCGAAATAGCATCAGTTAAACCAAAGGCAACTTTGAAGATAACGTATGAAATAACTTGACAGTATTAGCGAATTTCACAAAGAAAAGCATTTTATATATATATGTATAAAATCAATCTTTTCGTTCCTCGCTTCATGGGTGCAGATTCATAACAGGAGAAATTAGGAGTACGAAGCTCAGCTCTACAGTGTTTTAATGTTCAATCAACTGGGGCCAGAAGGCAAACACTGCCTCAACAGTTGACCAGCTGCAACAAACTTCAGTTTCAAGGGGCTTTACAAGGCTTTTACTGAGCATACTTTGTCTCACAACCAAAAAAATTATACCTAATCTCTTGACTTATATTTGAGACTAAAGCATCAAACCCCTGCAGTCTTAAAATGCAGCGTCTGTGTGTGCAATGCCCTATCTACCACTGAGAATGTCTCCTTTCTTCTGTAATACAAAGACATTACCGGTTGTCAAAGCACTTTTCATCCTTGAACCCATGTCTCAATAGAGCTATAAATAGCTGCTCTCTGAAAACTGCTCTCATGTCCAGCTCATTAGAGCCAAACATTAGACTGAAATAATGTTGCTAAGGCTTGGTTTTAAATGGAGGTTAAATAAGCACTGTCTCAACACAGTGATATGCAGTACAGGGGCTGATAGGCACACAGATGTAAAAAAAAATAACTAAATAAAAAATAAGAAATAGGTAATCAAAATTGTATGAAATAAAATAACCTAATTTCCTGAAAGTTATATGAGAAAATTTGCATGAATAGTTTTTCAGAAAACAAATCAGTAATGGTGCCTATTTTCTTTAACTCCTACCCCTCCCTTAACATCTCTGTACCAGACTGGGCATGCCAAAAAAGAGAGATCTTTCTTTTTATGCAGAAAACTCCCTGCACAACAGTGCAGATCAACCATAATTGTCAAGCCCCCATTTCTGCTCATTCCTAGTGGTGCTGAATTCCATGTGACCAAGACAGCTAAGGCCCGGTATCATTCATTAATGCCCGGGCTCCTCATTACTGTCTCCTTACACTTTTGAAAGACTCATTACCTGCATAATGGAATAGCGCTTAGAACAGTCAGACCTTTCTTTTCCGCAAATTAATCACCTTCCCGCACAGACTAAAAGGAAATTCTCACATTAAATATTTAGAAACTTCAACCTCTGGCTTTCTACTTTTTCAAACTTCCACCAGATGTACTTTTTTTTTAAAAGAGAAGTGGCAGGGATACAATACCAGTGCCATGTTCGGCTACCTCTGTCTTTTTCCTGATGTGTGTGAAAAGAAGCGTACTAGAAAATGAAGAAGAAGAAAGAGATACACTTACAGTTGACTGTGACTTTTACTGTTTTGGTGTCAGGAGAGGCAATGTCATTTAGAGCGCTGCATTCGTAATCTCCAGCCTGGTCCCTTGTGATGCCGGTGATGTTAAGATATTCGCCGCTGTCATACTTCCTGGCTGAAAGGAGAAAAATGGAAGCAAAGTACTTACAAAATGTCCACGCAGAATACAAACACATCACCCAGACCAAAATGTTGTACAGATGAAGGCTCTGTTCCATGAAAGGTGTGTAGAAAGCTCACATTTGTGGTAAACAGCTTTCAAACCTGAGCCCAAACAGAACATGCATAACAATTAGACATCGTATTGAGCTCCTGACGACCCGACTTGCATGCTTGAATAGAAACACATCAGCAGTGAATTGATTCAGTTTTATTGATATGGTGGAAGAAAATATTGTTGTGTTCGCCAGCCATCCACTTATGATTTGTTCTTATCAGAGCTTGCAACTACTTCCTGAAACACAGAGGGATTTGATGACTTAATGCAAATGTCAGGGCTTTATAGCTGAATGAGCAAAATGTTGTAGTCAAGAAGCAGCAGAACCGGCATGTAGACCGCACGCTGCATTTAATAAGGGAAAATCCCCACAAATGTGCACCTTCAAAGCTCTAATTAACAGAAAATTAAAACATGCCAACCCTGTTACAGCTGATAGACTTAAGCTCCCACTGCACATCAAAAAATGTAATGAGAAAGCGAGGAGATACATAACAGTGTGCACAATAACTTGGTTAGAATGAGAAGACATGTAAACTCAGAGGGAGATCATTTAAATAGTATACACTTGTATAGCTTCTTTTTAACCTTGGCTCCTACCAGTGTGATACAACTGTTTCCCCACACACACAAATGGGTGACAGCAAATTTAATTCTTCAAAGAGAGACAACAAAAGCTGGAAGCAACAATGGCTTTGACACAGGTTTATCCAGAACAAACGTATGTAAATGAAGTTTACTCCTAGCACTGAGAATTTGCCACTTATTGTATTATTTAACATTTAATTAATACTGATGGATAGAAAGTTAATTGGCTGCCATTTCTAAGGTCAATCAATGAAATTGGTCATTCTTTAGCTCCAGCTTCTTCCTGAGATATTCTGCTAGATGTGATAGCAAACTGAGCATCTTCGAAGCATCATACTGATTATATCAATTATTTTAGGAATTACTGTTTTCTAACATTTTTAAGTGAGTGACCTCTTAACTGAGGATATAATTATTAGCTGAAGCTCCACTGAGTCTAAGAAAGCCTACAGGATATAATGCACTCATTACAGCTCAAGAAAATTTTCTTTCCAAATGGACGTCACAAACCAATGCAATGACTTGGTAACTGAGAAACATAGATGCCATTACATGAAAAAAAAAAAAATTCTACCTAATAATGTAAAAAGAAAGACTTGTGTGTAGTATTCAAAGGCTGGCTTTCAAATGTAACTATCAACATGGTTTCTCAACACAAGAATTGTTACAATCTCAGATTTCCCTTTAAAATTTACTTAAATATATGCACAATACTATACAGAGATTCTGTTCTAATAGTAGGGTTTAAATTTAAATATATAGTCACATGTTGTTCTCTATGTTTATGCAATTTTGCAAAAGTTTTCAAACTAACTAGCAACTGTGAGTGTTAGTTAAAGGGATTTTACAAAAATGGGGCATGATGCGAAAACAATATGGGGTACTCTCCTGTACAGGAGAGAGGAGGACCTCGTCTATTCAGCCAGGCCAGCAATCCCCTTTAAAGACCGACCTTTCAGACACTTAGGTAGGTATGGGGTATTGCAGTTTAACAAAATAAGTCAAACAACGCCCATTCCAAATGGGTGGACCCCTTTGTCTGTTCTAATTTGCATGTTTTCAAAACAAAAACAAGGCTTTGTTGGGCTACTGTATGAAACCTCAAACTCAACGCTATTCCTGACATTTTGAATTGAAAAATCTTCCTGGATGGGAAGCAAAACATCTTCAAACTTGGAAACCAAGTCCAGTGGATTGTTTTAAATTTCTTTGGAATGACTATGACCTTAATGACTGAGAACTTTCCACCCATTTGGGTTTGGCCCGTCTGGGGCTGGGCTCCGGGTGCTCTCATCAGTCTGGGAAAAACCTCACCACGCCTTCAGTCCAGCGGTTATTGGTAATGAGAGTACAAGTCTGGTTTTCATTTTCTTAATGTACCAATCAAACTATAAGTAAATCCCTGAGCATAAAAAGTTCAGTTATTTGACTTTTTTTTTTAATCAACCTGCATAAGACCAGGGGTGCTCTGTAACTTTATTACTCATTTGAAATAACTACCAAAAACTGATCAACAGAGTTATTTTATTCTATCATAATAATAAACAGGTAGAACTCATATATAATGGACAAACAGCAAAAAGTTTTAGTCAACATGTCATTTATAAAAGTTAATCCAAATATACAGGAAATTAATATTTTGACTTTATAATCATATATAGGTAAAAGCTGCAGGCAGTGGAAACAAAACTATCCTCCTCTTCCTGTTTCTGCTGTCCATAGCGTTCCTTGACCGTGTCGTTTTTAAATCACCAATTTATTGCTACTTGGTCACAATGTAATTTCCCATTGGGAACCTACTAGCACTAAGTTGCTAACTGGTTAGCAAGATGCTTCCCAGACACCAGCCACAATCAAACGTGGCTGGTGTCCCCCACCCCTTGATAAACTACCTATCACATTCACTTTATTCACTCGTGTAAAGTGGTGGGAGAATTCGGAAATGCAAAGGTTGGAACAGCCGCTTCCCTACGACTTTAACAACTTCAAAATGGATCTCTAGAAGTACCAACAGCATCTAATTTGTGACCTCCCGTCTTGCAGCTCTTTGAAAATAGAACCATTAAAAATAAAAAGAAATAAAACACAAACAAACTGAATATTAATACATGTAAATAAAAGGGTTAACCTCGTCTGAATTAGGTCTACATGAACACCCCATCTAAGGTGAATGTATATTTTGTATTCCTTCAAGGAAAAGTGCAAATGCTCAATCAGATAAGTGCCCCATTAACATAAATTTGTTAAACTGTGGAGAAACAATTTATATTCAATACCAAAATTAACCTTAAATGTCTAGATTTTCTCATGAAACATAATACAATTTATCATCTTGCTCATGCAGTTCTTAGGACAAACCTCACAAATGCTTTATATTCACTTTCAGTTTCTACAAATGGATATCAGGCACCGAGAAATCCCTGAGCCCCCGTCCGGGTTCAAGGCCTCTTTCTTGGGATTCTCCACATCCTGAGTAGCAAGGTCTTAACTGAGTAGGTAAGACCTGGGTCTCTGCAGCTTTGACACAGATTTAAAAGTAGGCTATTTCTTGATAAACTGATGACATTAATGAAGTTTGAGGGTTACTGTATCGCTTAAAAAAATTTTAGAACAGCTTTTGGTGTTAAGCTATTTAACGGGTAATGATCTGAATGACTTGCCAATGTTACGGCTGTGGTTAGCCAGCGCTCCCTCTACACATCACAGCTGAGAAGGCAGCAGACACTGACCTGCCCTGATTGCAGGTTTCTCTTTATTATGAAAAGCAAAGAGACCCTAATAAACTATCTGACAAAAGAAGATTAACCAAAATCAAGACTATTTAAGAATTTTTGGACCTGGACCTTTTGATTGTTTCGTTAAAATAACAAGAAATTACAGAGCCTAATTGTCCATATAATTTTCTGTTAACAAGCTTGTTTTATCTTAAAAAAAAAAAAAAAAAAAACAAAGGAATGGAGAAAAAAAACCACAGATCTCATATTTCATAATGCCCAAGCTTTGGCACTCTTAAGGAAACATTTTCAGTGGGTGTAGACGATCTGTACCTAATTCCACTGATGTGGGAGGAAAAGTGCATCCCAGTGAGTCAATAGAGTAACCAAATGGTGCAGAGCAAATGTGATCTCTGATGAAACGGGAATAGATGATTTAAGGGCCTTCCATGGAGGCTGTGAAGGTTATGTTTTATGTCATAAAAAAATCTTCTTTTTTAAAGAATGTACAGCAGATTCTGACACAGGCAGGCTTTTAATCAGATATAGTTGGTATAAATAGAACTCCACATTTAAGAGACACAGAATTTAAACTAAATTAGTTACAGCTTTTAGAATGAACCACACACCAGGGACAGCGCCAGTAACCCAGACTTTAAATCAAAGTATGACAGCAGGAGGTAGATTGGATTTCACCTGTTTCACTAACTAAATTGGTCTGTTTAAACTTTATATGAAGTACAAGAAACTCCTCAACCTTCAAGTATATGTCTAACTTGCTTCAAAGACTAGAAAAAAGGTAACTAAAATATATCAGAAAAAAAGATTTTCAGCTATACTTATGTAGTATAGAACAATGATGTAGATCTCTAAATCATTGTACCATCTATGATTGGGAATTTCTCCCAATATACATATTTTTAAATCATCATACAGAAATATGGTTCTTCACCTGTAATGAAATGGAGGAGGAGGACTATTTCTTATCAATTATGGTGATTAAGGGTTGCATAAGAATAGGATTGTTAGTAGTATTGTATTGATAATGAATGTTAATCTAAACTGATGAATGGTGTTACTATTGTTATTATTAATAATACTGCAATTAATACCAGTTCTAACTAATGAAATTTATTGTTATGGATATTGTTGATACAGCAGCATTATAATAAAATTATTATATATCGAGTAATTCTTTAGTTTTGTGCAGCAAAGGGCTGGGTTTAAATAAGCATTGTCTTCTTCCCACTCATTATGCAAAAAGTATTTTTTTTTGTTTCTAATTATAGTCTTATGTTCAAAATTGACAAAAAAAAAAGTTAGGCAAGTTACTTAAAAAGGTCACTTGTTACTGAGCAAAGAAACGGTGCAGTTTTTTTTGTTTTTAAAATCACAATAACTTTAGATAACTTTGCTGTTATCAGAAATTTAAAAACATGCAGAAGTTCAATCAACATTTGTAAAATTTTCAATATGAACACATTAAATAATTAATAAAAAATAAAAAACACCCTATACCTTGCTAAATTATGAATCACAATTTTGGTGTTTGCGAACCAGGAGTCACTGTTCCAGAAAAATAATAAAATAAACCTGGGAGACTTTGTTCCAGTATGCCCCTGTAAAAGAGATAGCAGTAGACCATAGCATGCAAGTAAATTCAGAATAATACTGAAGAAGTAAAAAGCAATGTATTGATAATCTAAGCCAGCCAGCCATCACTCAGTGTTATTGACAGTGACAAGATGCGAGGTGCCTCATTAGATGAGTTTCTTGTAACCACTAATGATAAAGTCTTTGCTCCCAGTCATGACAAGCAAATCACAGAAACATTTAGCTTTGATTTTAGAGAGGGCTCCCAGGTATACCTCTTCACTCAGTGTGTGTGAACAACTATTGCATGCTGAACACCTGCCCACATTACCATAGCCAATCTCAGCTTCTGACCCATTTCTGAATGGAGATCCCTCTCTATCCGCTGCACAGAGATTGCGCTTATAAAAAGTCACCTTAATTGATTTAGTTGTAGGAACGATCTGAGTTAGATTGCAAGTAACATAACAGCTGTACCAAAATGTAAAAAGGGACTACTTAGATAACTCTGTTACTAACACCGTTACTATGTAAGACTTGTCTGAACTACATGGTATTGACAGGGGCCAAGTAATGATTTCATAAATGCCTATTACTGTCAAGAAGGAGCAGGCCCAATATACGAACAGGTTGAATTGAGGTTGCACGGTGAGTAAAGTCATTCATTGGAAAACAATAATTATACCAGATGGAATAATGCTAATAAGGTATCTAATGCAAAACATAAAAATGATATAGAGAATGCAACAAATGAAAAACACATCTAGTAGAGTACAATGGTTTCCTAGAATATGTAGTTTGTTTATATGATGCCCGCAATGCATAGCAAGGGTATAATAACATAAATTCATTTTAATGCATGCCTAAAGGCTCTCTTTTCATGAATTATTGTGTAACATTAGTGATAACTCTATGGAGAGTAAAGAGTTCCAAAGACCACCTCACAGACACACACATTCTTGTTTTTGTGACTTATGTGGACATTTCATTGACTTGTATTCATTTCATATAGCCTAACCCAGACCTTTACTCTAACCCTAACTATTACCAACAATATTAACAACTAAATTCACACCTTAGTCCTAAACTGAACCCTGGCTTAAAGAAAAGAGCTTTACCATGTGGCAACCAGGATTTTGGTCCCCATAAGGACATAGGTCCCCATGACGTGACTGTATAAACAGACTGAATTCCCCATACTGTCATAAAAACAAGTACACATGCACAGAAGAGGAATCTGTTTTTGAATTTTGTCTAAAAGTACCTTGTAATATGTAGCCCGATAAAAGCTTTTTTAAACAATATTTGTCTATAGATGGATAGTAAAAAAATAAATATATATAAAACCGGCACACACATGCCAAATAACTTCACTAAATAATTGCGCTACATGGGTGACCTGAAGATTGCCCTTGATGCACAGCCCCAGTGTATTTCACTGCAGAGAGAAATTATGATTCTCAGGATGTAGAAATCCATTGTGTGCACTTGTGTCTTTTACTAGGGCAATAAAATCAAAAGCGCTGACCCATGAGGGCAACTATTCTTGTTGCTCCCAATACCATTGCCAAATGGCTGAATCAAATGCTTTGGATTTCATTGGCAGGAATTTACTTTCAGTCTGCAGAAAACACAATGCATTGCTTGTGAGGCAGTAGAGGAAAACAAACTTGCATGGCAGGCCTATTTAGTGTAGTTAATGTCTGTAAAATTATGAACACCATAAAATGTATTGAGTAGGAGTTTATTAGAATAAACACGGCTGATGTGATCAAAGCGTTGTGGTTTGGATCTATTTAGACACTTAAGATGTGAACAGGGTCATGTTTATATGTTCTATCATCGCTGCTCAAAATGCAGCTGGGCATTTGTTGAGGCTAAATTACCAGTTCCTGATCATCAACAGGTGTTGGCAACTCAGGGTGAATTTATGCTGATGGTGGTGGACTCTGTCGGCCATTATGGAAATAAGCTGATTATATGAGCTGGTGTAAAATCAGCACAATTTTGGAAGTAGATATGACTATTTCCATTGTCACTGCATATGATTACCCACTGCATAAATTTGAGTCCAACATAGCTGTTTTTTTCCTATTTTTTCCCCCAAAAAGAACCGAAAAAAGGCAATTTAAAAAACCAAATAACCAAGCCGAAGGGAAAAAATAAGAACAACAAAGAACAACCAAAAAAAAAAAAAAAAAAAAAAAACGGGAAAAAAATAAAAAAAAAGGTAACAACTACGAATCTCAAAAAGACAGCTGTTAATCAGGTAATGTATTTCAGACCTGAAACCTTATGAGTTTGGGCTGCATAGTATATCATGAATATAATGGGATTTCAGTATCAGTGTAAACAATATTCATTTTGCAAAAAACAGTTAGGAAATAAATCATTGGATTTTCAAACCGAAAGGAGAGTCAGAGAAATACCAATATTGTCACTGCAAGATTTTCTAATACTGTACAGAACCTTGTATTTATTTACTTTTTTTTTATACAACAAGGTATTTATTCGTTATTCAATGCAATTTTTTATTTAGGTATTTAATTGGATATAAAATTTGAAGGAAATATCAAAAACTATTACAAGAACAAAGAATACCACAACAACAAAACAGAATATCATTAGCCTGCAGCCATTCCCCAATGCATGAAAGCAACTTCATCATTTTAATGCAGGATCTGGTTGCATCTTCCTGGTCATGCTGCAAATGGAATTCCTATTGATTACTGCAGGCTAGGCCTCTGCAAAGGTCACAGCTATTAAACAAGAATCTTATCCTTCCTATATTGTTTGAAGATCATCATTTACGGCACACTAAACACTTATATTTCTGTAAACAAAACACTAATGACAAAATGCCATTCTCAAAGATAATAAAATAAGAAAAAATAAAAGAAAACTTGGTGTAAGATGCAACCACCAAGGGGCTACATCTGCTTACCAGGAGACATCTAAACAACTGACAGAGGCCAGTCTTACATGAGGGACATGTCACTTGCAGCAAATTAAAGAAATCATAGCAAGGTTAATTCTGTATTCAGTGCCAATGACTGCCTAGGTTCTGTTGCGGTAAGCAAGTTCCGACATTGTGTAGGGAAGCTGATGGGCACACTTCCTTTAGGGCTGCAATACACAGATAGGGCAGGAATTGCTGAAATTCCATTATAGCATAGAACAGCATTTTCTACATCAATTTATCCGTTTAGCTCTTGAAAAACGGAGAATAGCCCATGCAACTATATTGTATGCTGCTGCCTTCTGGCTCAAACTTAAGGTGTGGGCCAGATGTAAGGGTAAAATCACACTGTGTGGAGGGCCTGTCTGACAAACAGGCTGTTAGTCTGCCTTGATACATAAACTCTTCCTTGCTTCCTGGCTGTCAGTCTTAGGTTTCTAAACTCAAGAGAGGGGAACTGGGTCAAAGGAGCCTTAAGTAATTTCTGCTGGGATGTTCATTCACTTTCACAACCTGCAGGATTACCTTCCTCTGATTCTCCATGTTTATACATTTAGCCAAATGCTCCTTGGGCAGGGAAACACATTTTCAAGGTTATTGATTGTGTTGAGAAATCTCTGAGCGTGTATTTGAAGAAAAACAGCAACCAAAAAAAGTAGAATCTATGCACTTAGAGAAATCTTTAAGGCATATGGTTTTCATTAAAATAATTTCTTGCCTTGAACTGGCACACACTGATAAAGTTTTCTTAGATCATTAACGATTTAGTAGTAAACAGTGATCTTAAAATGTGCCCACATTCAAATTTCATGTTGTACTTAAGATTATTAATTCCAATTTGTAGATGGAATTGCTTTGTATTGTTGCAAAGGGAATTACACAACAAAACAGATATGACTTTAAACTGTAAAATTTAGTAAATTTTGCTTCTTCAATCTAGGGTTAAACGAAGAGATGTAAATGTGGCCCTTTCTTTACAAGTAGCTTTCTTACTTCTAAGTCTCTTGGTCAAAAATTGTCTGCCATCACATCCCGAAACACAAAGGGAGACTTTAATTTAGCAACACTGCACAATGGCAAGTTGCTATCAGGGAAAAAACCCCTAAAGTTAAAGGTCTAGCGCTCCTATTGGCAAAAAGTTACACAGTGCTGCTTTCACAAAAAAATCTCACCATTCATAGCCATTCATAGCTTTAATTAATAAGGCAGGACAGATCAGGGCAGTTGTTAAATCAAGTTTTTATCATTTGTGGCAGCTGGCCAAAATAAAGCCAATTCTTTCAAGGCAACAGTTTGAAATAGTAATCCGTGCCTTTGTTAGCACTCTACTGGATTATTGCAATGCCCTCTATGTGGGGCTATGTGCCTCCTCCATCTTCCGTCTCCAGATGGAGGAGGCACATAAAATTCTGCAGCACGACTTTTACTGTAACCGCCACATGCAGGTATGAGCAAATCTCCCACATTTTAGCTTTACTCCACTGGCTGCCCAGATATTTCAGAATTCATTTTAAAAGCCTTTTATTTTCTTTTAAATCCCTCAATGTCTTGCCCCACTGTAAGTCTCTGAGCTTCTACTTCCATACATACTTACTCGCTCTCTCAGGTCAGCTGCCAAGCTGCTCCTGAGAAACCCTAAAACTAGGCAGAAGCTCAGAGGGGACCAGACTTTTGCCGTTGCAGCTCCAAATCTCTGGAATGACCTGCCTCAGCACATCAGGCAGGCCTCTTCTCTGACTGTTTTAAAATCTCTTATCAAAACCCACCTTTTCGCTTTGGCTTTTGACACCTAGCAAGTTATTGAGCTATAGTTTATCCTTTTTTTATCCCATTTTATTTGTTTGATTGTGTGTTACTTTTACAAATATTTAAAGTGATTTGTCTTTTATCTGTGATGTTTTATTTATTTTATGTACAGCACTTTGGTCAGTTGTGTTTTTTTTTTAAGTTCTTAACAAATAAAATGGGATTGAATTGGATTGAGACAAAGTGGAAATAGTCTAATGCTGTTTTGGACTCTTCTTTGAATCTTTCAATACCTGATTATATGCCAGCTGTTATTACATATTAAATTTAATTCTTTCAAATGTTCTGTAGGTTCTACATGGCTTCATCCCTTTTGTACATAAAAAAGTCTTTAACTTCTATTTCTGTTGTTGCTGTGACACTTATTTTGCCCACTATGGTACAAAAATGGCTATTTTTAATTATTCTTTTATGAGGGTGTTATGTAACGTTTTCAATCCAGGACTCCAAGTACCCTTTAATTTATGAATAATTATTTTATTCATGTTTTACTTTTCAGTTACCTCATTTTGATATTTTCTTTGTCTTTTTGTTAACACAGTCCAGGTGATACGTATGAGAAAAGGCCAACATTACAACATTATTCAACCTAGTTTAATTGTCATTAATATAACTTATTTTTCTTAATTAATAGAAATAAAAATATATTGTTATTTTCCTATTATTTACTTTATGATATTATGTCTTTGAATAGTCTTTGTCAATGACATGTACTGCAGCCCTGCTTCTGTCAGTGAGCTCCAGGGCAGCTGTGGCTACAATGTAGTTCGCCAACTTCAGTGTGAGCTACTGCATTCTGGACCATTTGCAGCCAGTTAATAAACACTTGGTCTGAACCACAATATAAGGCATAACAATAATCTAAACTGGTGCTGATGAGGGTATATAATGCTTTTTTCAATTTCATTTGAGGGAATGTAAGATTTCACTTTGCTTAAAAGGTGCAAGTGGAAAAAGCTAGATTGGACAACTGAGCTGATTTGCCTGACTGGTTTAAAGGAGCTGTCCAGCATGATGACAAAATTGCTCAGAAATGAACAAACATAAGGGAATAGGGATAGAGGACCAAGCATGGCAATATTTTTAGTATAAAAAGTTCCAAATAATACAGCTTCGGTTTTCTTTTCATTTAGATTGAAGAAATTTTGGCAGAATTGTTTATCTGTTTAGATTCCAGTTACTATGGGGACTTTTTGTCATGATCTGCTCTGATAGCTGGCCTTAATTGCTAATATCATTCACCAGCCTTTCCCTCCCGGGCGTCTAACTACTCCTCATCTCATCCACCTCAGGTCAGGGCTTTATATTCGGTCCAGCCCAGCTATCGAGGTGAGATCATTATTTGTTTTCTGTTTCATCTGTTAGTCAGTTTTTAGTTATTTTCATGGTTCCTGGCAGCCAGTGGAAAGAGAGGGTTTTGTTTCTGTCTCGTTTCCTGATTGTGTGCAGTTCCTTCCCTGCGCAGTTTGAACGCAGGGAGGATCAGTTTTATCCCTATAAGGCTGGCTCCAAGGAGACCAGTTTAAAGTCCTGTTCATCCTGGTTCAACGTCTTTTCTCTGTTTCCTCTGAAACCACCGAGTCTGAGGCTGCCTGTTTGCATCTGTTCGTGTCATTCTGGGCACGCTTCTGAACTCTGTCAGACTCTGAACCTGTCTGAGTGCTCTGAGGATTCCTGGAAGCCTGGATCCTACTGTTCCTGCCTGATCTTCCCCTGATTTAGATTGTCTTCCTGAAAGCTCTCTGGGGTTGCAGCATCAGGGACACTCTGTGTGACACACACTGCATTGGTTGGAAGCCCATCGGCCCCACGCACCTCTCATGGACTGGTGACGGTGCTCGACTGGACTATCAAACCAGGTAAGTGACTCACACAGATAATCATATCCTGTCAGATGATAGTGGTCATCAAACTGTGTTTCTTCCACAACTAGAGTGTCTGTGATTGGGCGGTGCCCCGCCCCCTTCCTGCAGTTGCTGTGAGGCACAGTACCGCACTCCTGTTCTGTTTCTGTTTGTTTTAATGTAATAAATGTTTTTGAACTTTCCTCCTGACTGTCTCACCTTGAATACTGGGTCGATCTGCCCCATTTTATGACACTTTCATGAAGAAGAAGAGGACTTTGGGCGAAAGGAATAAAGTGGGGGGAAAACTATTTGCATTGCAGACGCTGAGGTGTCAATAATTTAATAATTATCTAGTTGATAGTGTGTGATGGTTATCTGTTTAATATCAGTCTGAAAGGTATCAGTACCCAGGTTTAGCAGATCATCTATCTAAAATCATTCAGACCAGACCGGGAGACAAAGAACATTTTTATGTGGATATACTTCACTCATTATGATTTTACACCTGATTTATTTTTGGATACAAAATAGTTTGGAAAGGTGCCAGAACAGCTGCTCGGAAATTTCAGAGGTTGCTTAATGATATGATGCCTCACAGAGTTTTAGTTTACCACCATCAGCTTTAATTGGATCCAGTTTTATGTTAAATGCAACACATACAATACGTTGCTATGGTGACGCAGGCTTTCAGCTTAGAGATCACTCTTGCACATTCATAAATATAAAATGAAACATCTATAGCACTTACAAATATATTGTGGCTGAAAAGGAAAAGAAAAATATGTTCAAGCTGACTGATGTCCCCAGGAAAAAAAAAATCAAACACGTACTCAAGCATTCTAGTCAGCCTTTTCAAAGGTCACACTTCTGTCCAATGAATTCAAATCTCAATGGGAAAAGCTTATCAAGCAATTTCTCCCCGCTATCCAGAGAAGAACGAGACTGAAACAGACCATATTAAAGGCTATTTCAACCCCCTCTCTGTGACCTATGAAGGAGAGATGGGCATCCCTACGCTCTATACATTTACATTACATTGAAAGCCAGGCAAGTGTGCAAAACAATAGAACACATTCTGTAATTAAAAACTATGATTTGATTAATTGCATTTTCGTTTTCGGGGTGTATGTTATTTACTTATATACATTGATTGGAATGATGAGTAACAACTGCATAAAAAAAGAAAATACACTGCTATTTACTGTAACACATTGGCAATTATAACCCACTATTGAAAGTCAAATGTAAAACCTTTGCCTATAAATGATAACGTTATTCTAACATTTTATAACTGTAGTTTACTGTCATGATCTTGGCACTGATAACTGGCCTGATTACTCACTTCATTCACCAGCCTTGCTCCACCCAGTTTCTAATTACGGTGCATCTGTTCAACCTGTTCCAGCCTCTATTTAACCTGTCCTCTATCAGTCATCAGTGCCAGATTATTCAAGCCCTTGGTGAGTCTTTCTGTTTGTCTAAGTGTCTGATTACCTGATCCTGACCCGTTCTGCCTTTAGGATGCTGAGTCTGGCTGTTTCCATTCTGATCTGTTTGTCTGACCTGTCTTCAGACTCCTACTGGATTCTGCCTGTTTCCCAAACCTGGGACTGATTCCTGACTCCGTCCTGGATTTCCCTTCAGTACCTCTTTGCATCTCTGGTCTTCTGGCCCAGACTTCTGGAAAACTTCTCGACACTGGCTATGCTCTCTTATCCTGCCTTCCCTCATCTGCTTGGATCTGAACTCCTTCCTGTTCTCCAGCCTCTGGGGCTTCAGTGTCTTGGAATTTTTGGGCAGTGTCCGCAGTGTCTTGTTGGCAGCCGACCGGCTCGCACAACCTCATCCTATGGGCAGGGACTGAACTTGAAGACCAAGTTAGTGACTCACACGTTCCTTATCATCCTCTGCCAGATTGACGTGGTCACAAACCTGTGTTCTCTTCCTGCAGAGGTTCTTGACTTAGACACCCTCGCTGTTCACTGCAGATCTGTTTCCTTAATAAACCCTTTTTGAGATATCAAACTGTCTGCCTGCTTTTATAACTGGCTCCTCTGTTCTGAGCTTGACAGTATAGACTGCTCCATAAATTTAAAGGTCCATTATAATTCATAAGTCCTAAAAGATTCCCAGGTACTTCTCTACCAACAAGAGACTTTACAGAGTTAATTAAACCCTCAACCAGGAAGGTTTCTTTCTACACTCGAAGGCCAGATGTACCATTCCTCCTTCAATGTAAAACTATCTGCATACTTTAAGCATTTGCTTCACTTTGCTTTTCTGTAATCAAGAAACATGCATTCAATTTCTGGATGCACAGATAGTATGCCAAATTATTGTCTCCATAAACAGTTTATGGGCACACTTCACTGGATGCACAAAGTTTATTATTAGCTGGCAGTTTGGTAGTTGGCAGGAAGGCGAGAGTGAAAAATGCAAACACAAAACAGTCGGAGTGGGAAAAAGAACTTGACAGTCAGTCAGGGCAATTTATCATCCTGTCAAACTTCACTGGCTGCAGCAGTGGGACCATCTACAGTGGAAAAAAAAAAGTAAAAAAAAAACCCCACCCCCATCTAAAAATGGTTGATTGTTAAAGTGAATGAGACTAAAAACATAAAACCTGCCAGACGGACACGTTTTCCACTTTTCAGGCATTGCACCTGCTTAACACCACTCTAGGCTGAGCCTCAACCTTGGGCCCAGATCTCCTAAGTTCTATTTATCTGCAAAAGAGGCTTAATATTGTTTTCATAATTTCAAACCTTTTTTTTGTAAATTCCTATTTGTCCATATAGATGTGGAGAAGAAACCTCACTCCGCAGTCCTGTAAGGTACAAAATACTGAATACTAGTGAACTACAGGTATTACAGCCTGAACCTCTGTGTCAGGGGGCATCTCAATATATGGATACTGTACCGAAATTGCCACTGAGGAACATGCCTGCAGGTAGAGATGGGCGATATGACCCAAACTCAATATAAAGATAGATGCACGACAATTACCTCAGCTTCTCTATCAGAAATAAAGACATGCGCAGGAAATGCTACACCTAAGGAGGATTAGAGAAGCCGGTTAACCTAACAGTTATGTTTTTGGGGTACCCGGAGAGAACCCACGCATGCACAGGGAGAACATGCAAACTCTATGCAGAAAGACCCCAGGCCGGGAATTAAACCCGGCACCTTCTTGCTGCAAGGCAGCAGTGCTATACACTGTGCCAGTGAGCAGCCCATCACATTACATTAAATATTAAAGTCTTGTACCCATTCAATTTTAAACATTGAACAATGTCTCATTGAACAGGAGAAAGATGTTTCCTCTTTTGTAAAAATTTTTGGTAATGGAGCCTTTTGCACATCTTTGAACTCAACAGCGTGGCTGCTGTATGCGGTGGAGGTTGGATGTGTTACTTTGAGTATTCCCGACAATTTTAAGACAAACTTTGAATTTCGTGTTCAATTGCTCAACGTCTATGGCGTAATTTTGGTGCCGTCGAACTGAGCGTGCAGTGAGAACAATGTGCATCGTTTAAACTCGCACACCCTCGCTCAAAATCGGTCTGCCGAGCACTCGACTCTGACAACGCGTTCTTGACTTCTCCTCTGCGTGCTCAGCTTCATCTCTGCTCTTGCTCAGCTCCATAGGATTAACTGATGTAATTTCGTTTACAGCTGTGCTGGACGCTTCATCACTCGGCTCATCCACCATTCTCTTTATTCATATAATGAGTCACATGATTACACACCTGCTGCAGTAAGGGGAAGGAAATACCAGACACTAGCGCACACAGGCAAAACAGCAGAATTATTTACCGAATTAACCAACATGGTAAAATTTGCGCAGGTTATCGTAGTAAATGACGGTAACAGTAAAAATCCAGTTTATTGCCCAGCCCTAACTGCAGCTGCAGGCAAACCCTACCTTCAGCTCTCTCTCCAGTCCACTTGCACCAACAAACAGACCTCTCTCATCTCTGTGCCCTCTGTTA
Source organism: Cyprinodon variegatus (assembly GCF_000732505.1). Classification (NCBI taxonomy): domain Eukaryota; kingdom Metazoa; phylum Chordata; class Actinopteri; order Cyprinodontiformes; family Cyprinodontidae; genus Cyprinodon; species Cyprinodon variegatus. The sequence continues at coordinate 138,548 of NW_015150928.1, read as the reverse complement.
ACAAACCTAGCACTTCCTGTCAGAGACATGTTTTGTATATTTGAAAGATGAAGTTTTAATAAGATATTCTGAACAGTTTCTGACTGGTAAACGGTTTCTGGCTGTTTCTAACTTGCTCTTGCTTGACATGAGTTCCTTCTCACTGTCATACCTGAACACAGGATCTGGGCTGGAGGTGATCAGGCATGAATGAAAACAACATACAGCTGTAGAACCTCAATTGCCCCAAAAACAGTTTTTCCCAAAACATTCAGCACCCAATATGTTGTTTAAATATGTTATATAAACAGAGCTTTCAAATACATACAATTTCCACCTTGGATATAATTTAAAATATACCAAAACTGCTGTTGTTAAATACAAATATTTCCCTATAATTTCAGATATAAGCATCAACTAATTGAACTATATTTATCCTAATTAAAACATATTAAATAACCATTGTCTTTATATTATTTTGAGTGCTTCTTCTTTTTATTGCCATGTGTGGAAGACATTGTGGCTTGTTTAATGTCTTTTTAATCTCCCTATAAATCAAACGTATTACATTGAAAAATAGTCAGTCCTAGCTATTCTGAAGATTAAGGTTGGTCTGCAGCTAATGTTCTTAATAGACAAAAAAGGGGATTTTGAATAATAAAATTTTATGCATGATTTCACCTATTTCACATTTCATTTAGATTTTCATTATAAAACATTTTGATGGGGGTATATCAAGTCAGGGCTATTAAAATTACCGTAGTACAATCAACAAAAAAAAAAACACTGATTGGACCATTTATACTTCTTTACTGTGCATGACTTAACAATCACAATCTGGAATGTGCCGTGTTTTAACTGCATTCAAATCAGCTTAAGTCTAAATTATTACTGGCAATAAAGTAACTATATTGGTAGCTTCAAATATGTCAGTAAGTTGTTTAATTGTATTTGTACAACACCTAGCACAGGTCTAACACTACAATATAAGGCGCTTTACCATAAAAAACAAGCATTAAACTACAGTAGCCATGTGGAAAAATGTAGTTGTAAAGTAACTGAGCTACAGTTTTTCTAAATATCCATTACATCTAAATATTTTTTCCTGACATTGTTCTTTATCTACAGCAGATCTACTCCGCTTCAAAAACGTCAAAAACAAAATTGAACAGCTATCCTTACGTAAACACATCACCAGAATGACTGACAAAGAGGAAGACCATTTATTTGGATGATCCACCCGGAACAAGAACACCCTCCACTATTCCTTTAAGGTCCGATCACACAGACGGCGATTTTTTGCACCCAGAGTGATCAGTTTACATGTTATACCGATCTTGGCTCAGGAGCGCAGTGAATCGAATGTTGTGATTCTACTGAGGCAAAAGGCACGTTTTTGGCGATTACAGCGAAGCAAGAGTGACGCCACATCTGCAAAGAAAACAATAAAAAATCCACTCTAGAAAGCAGTCTCATCTAACCTCAGTTGTCTGGCTAATCTGTCCCAAAAACAGGATTATTTTGTGTCTCAGATGGAAGTCCCAAAGAAAGTTAGGAGGTAATGTGTTCATAAACACAGTGTCCATAGCTGTTTCTCTTATTTAATCAGGGTATCGACATATTTCCATCATAATTCTAAAAGTCTCCATGTACCCAGTGTCTGAGAAAGCAATATTTTATTTATCTACTTATTTTTTAAGCTTGCTCTCTCCTGTCAGGGCTGTAGCATGTTCACCTGACTTGGGGTGTCGATGACAGTCTTAACAGCAAGGCGTAAACGTCTTCACGGCGCTCCCATCGTGTATATATGCAAATAAAGAGGTAAACATGTTTACAAACACAGTTCTTACACTAACTGAAAGTCAGGGTATTGGCATATTTCCATTGTAATTCTAAAAATTTCAGCTTAACCAGCATCTGTGCTGAAATGTGCTGAGGAGGAAGCCCAGATGACAGTCTGTCATAGTTCCACAGAAAGCACCCTTTCCTCTTTGTTGATGTGATTTGTTAATATTCGAGCCTAAAGAAAATAAAAAAAAAATAAGTGTGTACAACACATACAAACTTGCTTTCCTGCTTTCTAAACACTTTTCTTTGAATGGCATGCAATTTAATGAGTGGTCTTTTACAGTATCTGCTCTACCCCATACAGAGGGACACATTTTTGTTAAGGGGGAAAAAAAAAATTTAACTTGTTGGCCAAAAGAGATTTATTCCATTAATGAGATCTGCAAAATACTGCAAATCACCATGTATTTTTAACTGTAAAATCCTAATGTGTCTGAGTTTAAGAAACACTTAAGGATCCAATTCATACCCTAGAAATAAATACTGGTATTTAAAGACGATCACCTTTACTTCACCTTAGGTTACTTGTGGTATATTATTATTTGATTGATCATTATCGACTTAAAGAAAACAATACGCTTTTGTTTATGATATGATTGCATATTCTCGCTGCAGTCATGAACACTGGTTGGGGTGGCCTGTTTTGCATATCCAAGGGACTTTATGTATTTCCATGGATGGCTAATTAGCCTATTACAACCTTGCAGTTGTATCATGTCTTTCATAAGATTCACCCTTACTTCAGCTGATTTAGACACCTCATGGCAAAAGGCTTCTCTTCTGATGTGCTGGGAGACACTCTGTGATTACATTTCGTTGTGGGTACTTTCATTTGACCAGCATATCATTTCCTTCCCTGGCATACTTTGAAGTGTGGACACTTCAAAGTAAAATGAGTGACTGCCACTTGGACTCTGAGGATGGCTCTTTTGATCATCTTTTGAAAACTCCCTTAACGCAATCAGGGCCAGAGCACAGGAGAGGGGGGGATTTGACAGCTATAAGATAAATGCCGTCATCCTCACAGCTATCAGATAAGCACTGCATGCTTTAATCCATTAATATGAAAATGAGGAAGGACTAAAAGGGACTTGGTCTGGGATTTAGAGTAAGAGTTATGCTTGGAATGAGTTTTCAAAGCAAGAGTCAGGATTTAAAGAAATTAATTAAGTGTGTGTGCCTGGCGATAATTTTAATATAGATACAATTTGTAATGCACACTTAATTATCATTTGCCTTCTGCATAGCATATTAATCTTCAACTACCCGGCACTCATACAAATGTTTATTTCATATTAAAGAAATGCTCCTCAGCAATTCTTCTTTTCAGAACACTTTCTTGAAAAAAGATGAATATCTGAATCTAATATTTTAATACTATATTTGTTAACAAGTTCAACCTTGAAGAAAAGAGATTTTTTTGAATCACATTTCTCACTGCATATCATCCATCCATTCATCCATCCATCCATCCATGCATCCATCATCATCAATCCATCCATTCATCCATCCGGTTGGAATGAACTCACCTAATGGGGTTATGTGTCTCCAAGAAATGGTAGGCTCAGGTTTCCCAGTGGCTGTGCAGATGAGCGACACGTTGCTGCCCTCATTTACTGTGATGTCAGAGGAAATGTCATATATCTTAGGCGGAACTGCAAGAGAAAACAAAGAAGACGACAGAAACAAGATTAGATTTTTAAATGGCAATCTCTCAATCAGGCAGCAATCACATCTGTACGCAGGTCTGCATCTGAAAAAGGTTGGGTCAAGACATGACTTGTTTTCCTGCTCTGAGAAAGGACATATATTTAGAACTTTACTGTCCTCTCATCAGTCGAAACATAGCAAGACATTTTTACATTTATATCCTTATCACACTATGTGTTTGTTTCTGTGGTGTAGAAGGGCATCTACCTTAGGACAAGTTGACAGTCTTGAGAAGCACAATTACCAGATAAACCAGGCTGCCATGGTCGGGCATTTTGAAAAACTGTGTATAGCATGTTTAAAGTGTTTCTTAAATATGCTGCAGCAAGGACAGAAAAAAACATTACTTGAACTCCTGCTAAGATTTGTTGTCCTCGCTAATCTAGATTCACTCAGCTGATCGTACTGAAATTCTGCTTAATATCATTTACAGTGAGGAAAATAAGCATTTTTCTGTTAAACTCTGCTATTTTCCAAGTTGTCCCAATTAGAAATCATGGAGGGGTTTGAAATTGTCCTCATAGGTGCATGCAAACTGGTGGAAGTCAAATGAAAGGGAGTATCTACTGTTGGCTCGCCTTGCTAAACATTATCTTTGTGTCCCAGGGACCAGTATTGCATCGGAGAGGGTATTTTCAACAGCTGGTGACATTGTTAATGCAAAGGGAGCTGCCTAAGCACAGATCATGTCAAAAAACTTATTTTCATTCACAAGAATCTCATAGTTAGTTAGAGAAAATGCCTTTATGCAAATTGCAGTGTTGTAGGTAAAGTTTACTAATTTGCAATACTTTTATTTATACAAATTTGCACTTTTTTTTTCAAATTCTTCTTGAATGAAAAAGCTCTTAAGTTTCAGTCCAACATTTGACTCTAACCTAATTAAGAGTAATAGTTATGTCAGAGATTGATGCAGGATCCTTTGTATGATCATGCAATCACTCCTGTTACAGTAGGTCACCAGAGTGTGAATAGTTCTTCTTGAGCTAACAGTTTTAATGGCAATAGGTTCATACACTGAAGTTGTTGGTTGTTGTGCAGATGAGCAGATGATTGGCCTCTGAAGTCCAAGTTAAGCATTATAGGAAATAAAACAACTTTTTTTCTCGATGGTTTTGTTGTGGTGAGATTGTGCTAAGCCTGTAATCCAAATGCAGGTGGTCCAGTCTCCAGTCCTATTCTGAAGTCTGACAGCATCTGACCCAAGTTTAACTTTACTTTGTGTTTATTTGCCAGTATTTTTTGGCCCTTAAAAAAAGAAAATACCTTTATGCAAATTGCAGTGTAGTAGTTAAATTTTTTTTCATTTGCAATACTTTTATTTGTAAAATTATTTTTGTTTATTTTTTTTGTACATCCAAAGTTTAAACTGTCCGGTTTACAAGTCTGTACTTTGTGTTTAATGTGAAGGAAAAAATGAAATACATGTGCAATTTACACACTGTTGAGCCACTTTCATTATTGTAAAAGCAGATCGAATTGAAATTATCTGATTCTGAGCTGTATTAATCGGAATCGGAATAAAATACCCAGCCCTTATAAAGACACCTGTCCACCCCATACAATTAGTATGAATCCAACTACTAACATGGCCAAGACCAAATAGCTGTCCAAAGACAATAGAGACAAAATTGTACACCTCCACAAGGCTGGAAAGAGCAATGGGAATTTTGCCCAGCAGCTTTGTGAAAAAAGGTCCACCATTGGAGCAATCATTAGAAAATGGAAGAAGCTAAACATGACTGTGAATCTCCTTCGGACTGGGGCTCCATGCAAGATCTTACCTCGGGGGATCTCAATGATCCTAAGAAAGGTGAGAAATCAGCTCAGAACTACACAGGAGGAGCTGGTCAATTAGCTGAAAAGAGCTGGGACCACCATTTCCAAGGTTATTGTTGGTAATACACTAAGACTTCAGGGTTTGAAATCATGCATGACATGACAGGTTCCCCTGCTTAAAGTCGTATGGAAGCGGCCTGTTCCAACAGTTGGCAGTTCCGAATTCTCCCGAGTGGTGCCTGACTTTATACGAGTGAAAAAAGTGAATGTGATTGGTCGTTTATCAAGTGGGCGGGATTGTTGTGGCGGAAGGTTCACAAGCAAGTCTGGTTGTGGCCAGTTTCTCAGAAGCATTTTGCTAACCAGTTAGCAACTTAGTGCTAGCAGGTTCCCAAAGGGAAATTACATTGGGACCAAGTAGCACGTAGCAACAACGCTGTCAAGGAACGCTATGGACAGCAGAAACATGCAAGAGGAGGAGAGTTTTGTGTCGAAGGACGTGGATCAGTCTCCTCCGTCATATATTTTTTATTTAGAGGAGGAAAGCAGGGACAAAGTTGTTGTGGAAGAGGACGCCAAGGCGGCAGAAGCTTGGTTTGGTGTAGAAGGCTTACAGTCGTACGTGTTTGAGCCCTTGCCTCACAACGCTGGCAGCTCGGTTAGCTCTACGCCTGTCGAAGACACAGGCGTCCATCCCCGTGAACACTGGGACGGAACTCAATGGAAAAGTAAATGATTCTTATTTCAACCATTGTGTATATTAGCTATGACATATGAATCAAGGTGCTATGACCGAAAAAATTTGATAAGTGTTTTTCTGCATATGGGACAGGACTGCACTGTATTAAGGAGGGGATAACAGCGCCATGTATTGTGAGATTTTGGGGAACAACCTCCTTCCCTCAGTTAGAGCATTGAAGATGAGTTGAGGGTGGGACTTCCAACATGACAATGACCCTGAGCAGACAGCCAGGATAACCAAGGAGTGGCTCTGTAAGAGGCATATCAAGGTTCTGTCATGGCCTAGCCAGTCTTCAGACTTAAACCCAATACAGAATCTTTGGAGGGGGCTCAAACTCTGTGTTTCTCAGCGACAGCACGGAAACCTGACTGATCTAGAGACTATCTGTCTGGAGGAGTGGGCCAAAATCCCTCCTGTTGTGTGTGCAAACCTGATGAAAAACTATAGGAAATGTTTGACCTCTGTAATTGCAAACAACAGCTACTGTACCAGATATTAACATTGATTTTCTCAGGTGTTAAAATGCTTATTTGCAGCTGTATCACACAAATAAATAGTTAAAATTATGCCTCTCACAATGGACAATAAGCTACAATGACAATCTCAGACCTCTTCATGATTTCTAAGTGAGAGAAATGTACAGGGTGTTCAAATACCTATTTTTCTCACTGTATTTGTACTACACAAGAGTAAAAAAATATGCTGATATTGTAATAATGTTAATTAGACAATTCACAAACTGTACTCTCCAATACAAACAGTAACATCTCACCATGTTAAAAGAAATAAGCCTGTTTAGTAAATTAAAGTAAATGAAAAATCTCAATGCTAATGTGTACGATTTTGTGTTAGGATTATATGTCTTGCTTTAATCCCCAAACTAGAGGAATACTGTTTGCATTGATGTTAAAGATGGGATAATGTGGTTCTAAAGGCTCCATATGAAGCACAACCAGACATGATGTGACGTTATGTGATATCCATGCAGGAGACAGAGTGTCTGATTTTGGAGGTTGAGGACTGAACTCTGAGTAGCTAGAATAGCATGGTCTAAATGATGTCAATACCACCTTACACAAATCTTCTCTATTAGATTTGTGCCAAATTTAATTACATGAGATTGGACATGAGTGAGAGAAGGACAGTTGTTATGTAGGAGAGGAAGATGGATAGCAGATCCAACAGAGTAGAGATATGGTTTCATCCTTATTACATAATGTTTCTAACACTTTAATGATAAAACTGAGGTAATAGCAAATTAAACTAGGCTTCACAGTCTGTCTTCTGCTTCTGCCATTCAATCAAACAGACATGAGGAAAATGATATTCAAGCCCTTCTCCAAACACTGTCATCTTACATTCACCTTGTAGTTCATCACACAATGTACATAAAGCAGTTTGGAATTCCTATCATAAATTTTATGGATCAGTGTCACATTTCAGTTACAACTCAGTTAATTAGAATATATCCGATGATTTGTTTATTCCAGTTATTGTGAGGGTTATGACTTACAGCTCACAAAACCCAAAATTCAGTTTCTTAGAAAATTGAAATACAAAAAATCATTCATCTTACATACATTGTTGATCAACACAGCCTTGGGGTACTCTGCTGACTTGACAGTTACCAGCAAACAACCACAGCCTCTCGCCATGGTAGGAAGAGTAAGAATATACATACAGTATATATACTACCTACATTTGAAGCATTGTCTCAGCCAAAGGGATCGGGATACTTAGTTTGCTTGATGCTGTCATTTTGAAAATAGAGGTAGGGGAGACTTCAGACATGAACATTTTGTGTAATGCTGACACCACATGCAGCACCACAAACCGATTGCATCATTTCTGAGAGCCCTCAGCTCTGTCGGTTATCAACATATCTACATGTGATATATGAATAGACAGAGGCAGCTTAACTTTGCAGGTTTATGGTGAACATGTTTTGCGAAGGAGGTTGGTCATCGACGCTAATCACAAATAAGGTACCACAAGTGAATGGTTGTTCACCTGTTCTATTAGGACATAATAATGGAAAGTTGAGTGAAAGAAAAAAGGTGGTGATAAAAGGAAGAACAAGCAACAGTGAAAATGAGGCCTTGGGAGGATTATGAAGCAAAACCTGTTCAGGAGTTTGGGGAATATCCTGAAGCGGAGGTCTAAGCCTGAAAACACAGCTTGAACTAATCTACACACAGAGGCGTCTAGGGGCTGGGCTAACACAGTATCAGCCTGGCCAGACTGACTGACTTACATGGGGTGTGACTCAGTCTGGTTAGGCTAAATACTCTACTGTCTAAAATAGACCAGAACAATCACAACTGGGGAGGCGGGCCCACAATGCAACAGCACTTCTCTGTGGTCCTAAGACTGTAATGGAGTGATGTTTTACTGATGGATGGGATGCAAACAAGACTTTTCTTGTGTCACATTCATAAGCATTGGATTGGTCATAAACTGCCCCTCCTGCCTTTGGAATCCCTCTCTACCTGCTTAAGCAGGCTAACAACATTTCCTTCAGTGTTCGAGCTGATCCCCCCTTTTGGTTGCAGGAAAGTTTTCTTTTCTAATTATGAAAAATTATTCACTTTATACATAACTCAAGGCCACAAAGTGTGAAGAAAGATGGAAAATGTATAGAAACCAAAGAGTCACTGCCTAAAATAACAGTAACTGCTGTAATGACCATGATGTCACTTTGGTTGAAGGAAAAGCAAATGTACCTTATCTAAATGCCCGGTACAAATATTATGTACATATATTATGCTTTATGTACAAATATAATTTCTTAGAATTGAAATTGGGGCATTTATATCAGTAAACAATAAGTAAGATTAAGATAATATATGTGACGAAATTATTTCATTTGTAACAAATACAGTTAAGTATTTAACAATTTTGAATAGAATTACTGAAACAAAAATCTCATATGCAGAGATTTAAGTTTATTAAGTTGCACGTGAAGCTATGAAAACCACATACTCTGCTAGAAAACAAAGATCTTCATGGTACACATGGTATGTTGCACTCCCATAAATCTATACAGACAGTTATCAACTGCTAATATTTAATATCTATGTTAATCACCCATACATATAAAATTATTGTTCTTGTGCAGAGGAATTAAATAAGGAGATCCTTATTGTACAAATAAATGTTGTGTTTTTCCAAAGTAGTGTAAAATCTGAATAAAAAAAGAACTCATACTCAGAATAATATTCAAACTTTAAATCGCTATAATATGAGAACCTAAAACTTTACATTTTTTTTAAGGAAAACTTAAGTATTTTTATTCAGTTGGACAGGTGATGGATTTATAGTCTTTATAAGTCCTATTTTGTTTTCAGTATGCATTTCCTTCTTTATTTAATACTGCTTTACCTTAAACTGTTTTAGCTTTATTTACTAATTTTGTCCATCCCTCTGGATTTAAAGTTAGTTTTACTTCCTGATCTTATTAAAATCCAGTTCTCCAATTGCCAATTAATTCAAAGTGTTTGTCCACCACTGTTTGTCACCGAGTACTTTACACCTTTAAATTTTCTCCTTTGTTGTTTGGCCGGTCTGACTGTGACTTGCAGCTCTCTGCTGTCTGCCTGTTCATTTGAATCTTAGGATTTGTGAACCAATTCTCAAGGTCCTGAATTTTAATTTAACAACCAACTGCTTTCTGAGCCCTCCTGCATTAATGTTCTCACTTCATCTGCTTGATTTAACTAGCTCTTGTCAAGCTGTTCTTCCATTGAAGCATTTATATTTAAATAAACAACAAACTTGAACCAGGTATAAGCCTAATTTATAAGTCCCAGCACAAGTCAAAACCTTTGCTATTAAAATAAAATGTAAATATAACCTTTAAATAAATGTTAAATAAGTGAAAAACATCTGATTTAGCTTATCATAGTGGGTATACTGCTATGGTTGCAAACTTTGTAGAATATTGAATAAGGGACATAATAAGGGACAACCAACAATATCAGTTTATTCATGCCTTTAACTATGTGTGTAAATTGTTTTACTAAACATTTAAATCAAACCTGGACACCTAATTTTGTTTTCTAATATGGGACAGTTCCTTTTAAAGGGAAAGTTGACAACCCTATATACTGCTCTCAGGTACCTTATAATGACTAAACCAGAAATTCTTTACATAACAGTAATTGATCCATATTTAAAAACAATTAGTACTTTAATTGTTCGTAATATATACTAAGAAAGGCCCAGAAAGAGCAAATTTAAGGAAAAAAAATATGAATTCATTTTTATACCGAGCAGCTCATCAGCAATCCCTGCTGGACATCACTTATAATCATAATTGGCAAGTTTTAGGCCACTTAAATCCTCTCGGAGCTTTGATGTTAAAAGCTTCGGTATTTAGGCTGCTGAAAACACACAGGCACAAACGCAGCCACCCACAAAGGCATTTAAACACATTTGGCTGAACACACATGCAAGAACATGGACACAGTGACGCACTTACACACACCCACACACACACACACACACACACACACACACACACGTCCATGGGCTTATGAGCCCCTATTTTAATCTGGAAGATTTAAATCTCAGAGGGGGCTTTTCTGCAGTGGACTGTGTTATACAGTAATGGATTCTTAGTCATCTGGGTCCAACAATTCCACTCTGTGATCCTGCCTGATGCCTGCCTTTAAAAACAACAAAGGAAAAGTTGATTCAAAAATGTCTTAAGTTCCTCTTTAATACCAGTAACATCTTCACTGTCACATAGTTCTTCTTAATCATTTAATTCTGTGGGTTTGTTGAACTATTCCTCATTAGCTTTTATTTACTAAACTGAGTCAAAGAACATAGAGAATCTTTGCCTAGAGAATTCAGTGAGAACAGAAGCAAAATCTTCAAAAGAAAATATGATTTTAAAGTGAAGCCAACATTTTGAAAAACAGATTAACATTAATTAATAAGCAGGAAAAATAACACTGCTAGAGCAGAAACCCAAATATCCGCATAAACAATATAAAAAGACATAACCTTAGTTTTTCCACAAGCTTGTATTAAATTGATCAACTCCTGTTTTAGGAATTTTTCATCAAATCTACAATTTGAATTGCACATTGCCAGAACAATTAGGAATATATTAGCCCTTTCTATATGTTATCTCTTTCTAGTCATATGGCTTTATCAATTTATCAAAAACTAACACTTTTATTCCTTTAAACAGTTAAAAAAAATGCCCAAATGAAGATGTCTTAGTTATTCTTATTAGCTTTTTATATCTTAATGACAACGTTTTATTACGATGGAAGTGAACCTTTAGGTTTATCTCTGTGATAATCTGGAAGAGCATTCTTTACCTCGACAGGTCTGATTTATCCTTGGATACAATTTTCAAATGTCTGAAGGTGCCACATCATGGTGAAAATTGTGTGAATCAACCTCAGAACAAAAGCTTCTTGTGAGAGTCCTGCCTGAAGCTGGTAGAGGGTAATCATCTGCGGTGAACAGGAGCTGAAAGGACACTCAAGAGAGCATGAAGCCTTTCTCCAAAAAGCAAAATAAACATCAAGATTACAGTTTGCAAATGCACTCAAGGAAAAAGACCTTGACTTGGAGCTGTGTCTTTTGCAAAACATAGTTTCACAAAAAAAACACTGAAGTGCTTTTTTTTTAATAGCAACTATTACGTTTTGCAAAAAGAGGGGGAAGTTTGCAAACCAACAAATTAGTTGCAAAGCTGCTAGGGGAAAACAGTCAATTTTTCAGAGTGGCCATCAAAAAAGTCTGATCTTCTACTATAAACATATGGAGAGAACTGAATTAATGTGTGAAAGGAACATTTCCAACAACCTTGACTCGGTTGCACCGGGTAATTGTTGTAAAAAAGTTGTGAAAGGGCTCAAAACATTTAGGCAAATCTTCACACTACGGAAGTGTATGGATACATTTTCAAGTTAATAAACTCAAAATAAAATGAAAAAATGCAAAATCTCTGAAATATCTTTCATGGCGTTGGGAATATGAATAATAATGCAAAACAATTTAAACAAGGAAAGATTTTCTCTTATTTTGAATAAGGCATTGATGAAAAAAACAGAACTTATATCTCTTAGAGAGTGAGTCTTATGAGCTGTTTTTAACTACCTTAATTAAACCTGTGGGCTTATATTGTAATGTAAGAATGCAGAGCTAACAGCCCTCCTCAGGCTATGATAGCATTAAAGGCTTCCACCCACAAGTCAAACTTTGAGGCCCGAGTAAACAAGCTGATTCAGACTGTGGCTCTAAAATATTACATAGAAGTGAATCTGAGGTTTTCTGTCATATGGGGGGGTAAGAGTCAGTTCTGATCAACAGATCTGGATCTAAATTAGATTAACATGGAGGACCTACAGCAGGAGAAGAGCAGAGGTGATGTTGAATCTAGGTTATTGGTTGTCAGAGTTCTCTGTTTACTTGCAGAGGGACCCCAATGTTGACACATCTCCTCAGTGTCTGATAGCACAAAATTGAAAATGTTGGCTGTCTACTGATCCTATCTCCCTTCAGGCAAGGACTGGGAGCTTTTCAAAGGTTTAGATGAAGAACACTCAGTTTTCAGTTTTAAGCAACTATAGCACTGTTGCTCTACCAAATAAAGGTTATTAAAAAAATATTTCTTAAAAAAAAAAACAGATTGAGTCATGCAGCATACATTACTTAGATTTAATTACGAGGTTAAATGTAGTGAAAACTTTCTAACACGGAAAATATTAGAAAACGAAGAAAGTTGTTCATCAAACACCACAAAACCTTTAAAAATATGCAACAATCAAACAACTCATAAATAAAATAATATTCCTTTTTTTTCTTTTGAAAATATTCTAAAACATATTGTCAAAAAAACAAAACAAAAAAACAAAAAGAACCTGTACATTTTAAACCATTGACCCAAAATCAAAACATGCCACTTATTTATTTACATTCAGTTTGTGAAACAGGAACCGGGGCCTCATTTAGACCTCCCACCAATAGCATGCAACTGCAGGCAAACCCCGAAATAAGGCAACACCAACACTATGACTCAACAACCTGATCTTTTTTTTTAGCCATTCATTAATAAACTTTCCAGTCCTTTGAAGAAATTAAAACTCCATTGTACTTAACAGACTTTTCATCCCGAAATC
>NW_015150928.1:92820-123283 GCF_000732505.1 Cyprinodon variegatus | reverse complement strand
GTATTTCAAGGGTAGTGTAAATAGGGCTTTAATACCATGCCTGCTATATCACACAGTCTAACGGTGAACATCAGGGCAGAACATACACATAAAGGCATATAAAACTGCTTATTATATACCTTTCTTAAAAGAAAAAACTGAAACAGTCTGTTGCTGTGAAATAATGCAAAGCATTCTTTCATTAAGCGTTAACATCTCATGTTTTAACCTAGAGTATTGGCAAACAGTATAAAATCTTGTGGAGTTCTAAACATATAAAATGCTTTATTTTTGTTAGACAATTAGACTTATATATATATATGTTTTTTAAATCTATTAGGCCTTGTTGATACGTGAGAACATAAAAGCTAGGAATGGAAGGTTAATGGGTAGAAAATTGATTGACTTCAGAACTCAAATCCAGGCCTATGAAAACACTTAGCAGACTCAGGGCTGTTGGTGTGTCAAAACAAGACTTTAGGTTGCACAAAACCTTTAAGAATTATATGACAATCAAAGAGTATTGATCTGTTGCTTTTAAATGCTTACTCAAACTATTTAGTCTAGAAAAATCTTCCCAGACAGTTTTCATTTTTTTAAACCCTTTCCAAAACTGATAAATTATGATGGATAATAGACTATTAGTTTCAAATGATTACATTTGCTTTGAAACATCAACATATCTTAAAAATATAAAAGTTTTAAACATAAGTTCATAACTAACATATTTTTTTCTCAAAGTAAACAGAGTTGTGAATTTAAATAGTGGAAGAAATAGGTATAGAGTATGTTTGCAGCACAATCTTGAGACTAAACATTTTACTCCTTGACCTCAGTTAGATGGCTCGAACATCTCTTGGGCATTCTCTGATTTAGGTCAGGACTTTAACTGTGTTTTAGCTGTATGTTTAGGGCCCTTTTGTGTCCTGCTGGATCATCTGTCCATCTTCTACAGCTTGTCTATCAGTGTCACAGGGGACAAATGCCTATCTCCAGCAGTCTGTGAGCAGAAGGCTAGGTACACTCTAAACAGGTCACCAGTCCATTGGAGGGCTACACACAACCATGCACACACACTCACACCCAGGGGAAATTTAAATACATCAATCAATCTAACAGTCATGTTTTTGGACTTTGGGAGGAGGTCAGAGTACCGGGAGAAAACCTGTGCATGCATGAGAGAATAAAAGTTACATTTTGGTCTCTTGCGACCAGAGCATCTTTTACAACTGTTTCTCTTACTTGGTTTTTGATGAACTGCAAAACTAAACTTCGAATCGATTTCTTTTATTACCGTTTTCCCCCTACTACCCATCTTCCCTAAAGGCTTCATTTGTGGGCAGCAGGGTAAGCTATGATTTCCTTGACTAAACCATGGTCCACACAGCTTCTCCTTTGACCTCTTAGCCGCTTCTCTATAAAACACTTTCCTTTTCTAGCCCTCCAGTAAAGATGGATGATAATTATTTGGCAGATATGCATATGCAGCATACACTTCACCTACTAATGGCTTAGGTGTTGTTCGAGGATATGCTCACAGCATAAGAAAATACAATATTTAACCAAGCTTTAGATGTCTCCACTAATTAATCTGGTCAGGCCTGTGTCCTGGGTTAGTTTAAGGTTGTGGTCCAATTGTTTTATTTGTTTTAGATGTTTTTCATCCTTATTTGATTTTATTTTCCTTCTAATTCATTATATAATTCATGTAAAGCACTTTCAATTGTCCATGTACTAAATTGTGCTATACAAACAAACTTATCTTGCCATGCCTTGGGTTCTTTAGTCTTCATAATTCTGTTTGTTAACTAACGTTTTTTAATAAAAATCTGATGCCTTTACATTACTGCTGTATTCAAAGTACTATGAAAATTCACTACTAATAGGTGGATTAGGTGACCTCTATGGAGATAAACAAGTGGCACACTAAAATACATAAATAGCTTTTGAAATAATTAATTTCTTAAAACTGAAATTAAAAACCAAATGTATTTAATACATATATAATTATTGAAATGTCCCTTGATTACATAACTTTAATTTTATTTAAAGATGTGAATATACATATCTCACGATTTAATATATCCTGTCATGTTCCTGTGCTGAATCACAGCATGAATTATTCAAAACTTTCACACATTCATCAAAGTCAAGGAGGCAGGACCAGGGATACTTCCATTGAAACCCTGACGTCTGATTGGCTGCTTTAGTTAAAACAACTTCCTTGCGGTTTTCCTCTACTCTAAAATCAACATTATCAATGGAAAAGTTGTTAATAGATATATAAAACGTATTGCCATTAATTTACATCTCATTGGGTGAGAAATGTTTCTCCAAAGTAGTTTGGTCTGTAAAAAGTTAATGAGAGAAGTTAGTTAGCGAGCGGGGCTAACTTTGATTCTGCTGAAGTCCCTAACATCTCCCACCATGCTAGACCACAGCAAGCTCTCTTGTAAGGTTGTTGGTTGTATTTAAGGCCAAACTAGGGATGTATAGTCTGGAGTTGCTGACCCATGTACTCTAAACACAATAGAATAAAGCCTGTATAACTGAGCGTATATTTATTGGATAAACTATGTATTTATTTTCAGTTTTATTAAATCAATGTCACATTTAAATAACTATTTAATTCAGAAGTTATTTATTCATTGCATGCTGGCATCTGTCACCCTCCATAGACTTGAAGATGGTTTTGACTGCACTGCATTTAATTTCATTTGAGTAAAGATTTACGCAAAAATAACTTCTTTAGTTATTCTTTCATGAAAAAAATAAATAAATAAAATTAAACTTTGAAGTTCCAGCTCAGAATTATTTTGTGGGTATCGGACATAAACATATAATTAAAATATATAATGCAATGAAAAAACATAAGGAAAAGTTCAACTGATGGGAAAAAATTTAAAATACTTTACTCTCTTATGTATGTTTCCTATTTTTTTTTCCATTTAGACCTTTTCCTCTCAGTGGCACACAGCTGTGACTTTGTTGCCCATTTAACAACAAAATAATAACCTCCCTCAACACACCATAGTACCTAAACATGTGCAGCTTGTTGTCTTCTTCCCACACTAATTCATTAATGACACCCTAATTGTCATGTTTGCCCCTACCTCTCCAATTTCCCTACTCTGGCTCTGCAGGAGGTGCATCAAGTGAGCTGGCACAGCTGATCAGAGTGTCATCATCGCCTTCAGAGAAGACGCCTCTACTGAATAAACAAAATGCTAATGACAGCACCTTAAATTACAAAAGTGCTCACAGCAGCACTATTTAAATACACAAGGGTCTTCTACTGCAGCTTAGGAGTGGATGCACACAGTTAGGCTTCACTATGAATCCTGACAGGCCTCTCTGGGTTAACTAGTGTCACCAAATTGCTGGACCCCATTACTGGCTGCTACCAAACTTTTGCAGTTAGAGCTGAGAGAGGAAGCATGCCCACGTGTTATTTTGCATATAGGCATGGGATTAGGAGATACTGTAGGAGATTATCATGAACTATTAACCTGGACAAGATTATCGGAGTCAACAGAATAGAATACGCAGGTTGCAAATAATGACTTTAAGCATTAAGTGAAAAAGATATTCAGATTAACCTGACCCTACATGGAAAAGTAACAGTCTTTGAAACATAAAGACTTGTGTCACATTTTAGAGGAATGGCTGGCATTAATGTTTGTGATTGCTGTGGAGAATTGACAGTTTTACATTAGGAGGGCATAGCAGACATGGGAATTTTGTGTTAAAACAAGTAATTAAAGGCTAAATGTTGACAGTGGGGAATATGCAATTTGGATAGACATTACCCAAAGTGTTTAGAGGATGGAACACAGTGAATTTCATTTCCAAAAAGGAGTCTTAGAAAAAAAAAAGCCTGCTCCCCATAATTAGGAACAAAAGCCTGCTGCCCACAGCATGAGCAGTCATAAACAGGAGCTACTGGTTGTTTGTCTGTACGAAAGTAGCAAACAATTCTTCTGTTTTTTATTTTTTATTTTGTCACAATGACATTTTTTCCTTATGTTTAGCTTTGAATAAGCTTGCATTGCTTAATTAATTATGAATGCACGAGGCAACATCCTGGCATGGGCTTTAATTATGGATATACAGCCTACTTATATATGCGATAAAAACATGCTTCATTTCCACCTTCGTCTTGTTTATGTACTATGTTTTCTCTACTGCTTTTGTAACTCTAAAAGACGTCAGAGAAAAGTTTACTCAAAGCTATAATTTGGCTGTGTTCAATATTGTTCCACCTCTGTCTTCGGAAAGAACGTTGATTTGTCTGTTGCTGTCATAAATTTACTTTAGTGCTATGCTATGTTCACACCGGAGGCACATTGGGCAGCAGAAGCAGCCATTATAAATGCAAAGTCTATTGCTGACGCGCCTCAAGGCCCATCAAAAGGTCCAGTAGCATGTTTGAAGCAGCAGGAGCAGCGCATTTTGACACATCTGAAGCAGCACCTCATGAGCGCCTGAGCATCTGAGGCACTTGATGCGCTCAACAAGCAGCAAATGCTGGAGTTAAAATTAAATATATGCTGTTTGATGTGCCACATCAACCAATTAGAGAAGCTGATCTAGGAGTGAGACAGATACAGCACTGCTGATGCAGATCACTATGATTATTCCTCTAAAACAATTTATTAACGCCTAGATCAACTTAAAATGTTGAAACCTGCCGGCAAAATATGTTTGCTTTTATTTTTGTGGTGCGTGCAGTTTGTACCACATACCTGAAAAACGTTAACATTTACTTACAGCCGCCACGAACAGTAGGGGAAAAAAAAAACAAAGTCATTACTTTAACACTTCTCACATTTTAAGGCAGGATTTTTTTATCTTGATGAACTGACGGCACAGAAAATGTTTTAAGGTGGACTTTCTCGCATCAAATTTATTAAAACTGCTTTTTACCCACTTATCACAGCAAACATAGCAAAGCCACTCTCTACCATTGAACACAGGAGAAATAGAAGCATCAGATGCATCTCTACACACTTTACTAAACTTGTTCAGGAGAATCAAAGATGCTCTTGAGGGGCGTCTGATGTGTGCAAGCATCAAAATAAAGCAGCAGGCGCTATTTTGTTGCCCAAAGCGTGTCCGGTGTGATCGTAGCATTTGTGTAGAAAACGAATTTGCAACAAAATGCAAAAGATTTAAAAGAAAAAATGCTGTCACAGCAGAATATGTTCACTAAAGCCACAACCAAGAACAATCTGGCAGTGAAAGCCAGCTTTGCTGTGGCTGAAGAAATCACCCATGTTTCCATGTCTTTTTCAGAGCAGGTGTGTCCTGACCAGATAAAGAAAATGTCAGTTTATCAACAACCTACCTAGTGGACCAAGCCTATGAACTAGCAAAAAATCTTGCAAAACTACTGGTCAAGGAAACACTCAGCTGTATAGCTTTTTTATTAGCTGTTTATGATAGCACAGATAACACTGATACAGCCCAGTTCTCAATTTGTATGTAGGATGTAGCTGCTATGCATGGAACCACAACAGGACAGGACATTTTTGAGGCAGTGTAGTCCATACATGTAAGTAAAAATGCATTGCCTTGGGAAAACTTGGTGGGATTAACAAGAGATGGTGCACCAGCAATGTGTGGAAAAAAGTAGGCTTGGTTGGACTAATGAAAGAGAAAAGTAAAAAAAAATGATCTGTCACATGACTCTGATTATGTATCATTGCATTATCCATGAAGAAACAATGTGTGGGAAGGTGCTGGGGATGGAAGACATAGTGAATACAGTCAATTTCATTCATGCGCACGGACTGAATCACCATCGGTTCCAGCTGTTTTTGCAGGAGATGGGCTCAGATCACAGGGATGTACTGTACCATACAGAAGTGAAATGGATGAGTGGAAACAAAGAAGTCTCTGTAACTGTCTCAGACATAGTGTCTCTATAAGAGGCCAAGTATCTTTTTATTCTAACTATTTTCCTGTATCCCTAACAAACCTCATCTTTCCTTGTAATGTAAACCAATGAGGATGATTATTCTCATCCATATCATAACACCTGATATGTCAAGGCAAGGCAAGGCAAGGCAAGGCAAATGTATTTGTATAGCACAATTCAGTACAAAGACAATGCAAAGTGCTTGTCATCCCACTTTGTCATCCCACTTTGTATAGTGGTGTAAGATTGTTGATATCTTTTAGCCACACTTGTATTGCCAGACAGATTTATTGGTGAATGGTAAATGGCCTGTACTTATTTCTTGATTCTACGTGTTTGGTAATAGCGATCAGGCCTGAGGGTAGCTGGGAAAATTAACTCATAATTCGCCCTCCAAAAAAACAAGATAACCCACTTGATTCATAAGTAGCGCTTACTAAGTATTTAATTCCACACAGATGAGACCAAAATTAAAAAGCACCTGCCTGAAACTTTAAACATGCACTAAACATGTAATATAATTAAATGTTCCTATCTCATAGTATGAAAATATCAAAACTCAGTCTGCGTTTTCACTGAACACAAACATACATGGTTGAACCTGTTTTAAACACCCATAGCACAATTCCTGTCCAAACATTATTTGATATAGTTCTTTTTTAAAACAGAAGCATTTACTGACCTGGAGACAAATATTCTTTTACCAGCAACATACAGTACAGCACTTTGGAATTGGATTAGTGGCCAATTTGAGTTTTATTTTTCCGCTTTGTTTGATGCAGTGAATAATTTAAGGGTGGGATTTTAGAACATCTTGTTACAAATTACCAGGCTGGATGTTTACCAATACTGCAGCTTGTTGAGATGACACTAACACAGATGGATAATGATATAACAGTTAAATAAACTAGAGTTTCTAGGGTGTAATATAAACCCCTGTAATGAGACAGTCCCCACGCCGTTATTCCTAAAGGGATTCCACTCCCCTCTTCTCACAAAATGTAGGATAAAAGAACCAAATATAAGTCTGTTAATTAGGTGTCAGACATGAAAACCAAACATAAACAGAGACAGATTATATTACACAAGGGGATTAACTTCATTTGCAGTGTCAAAAACCAGGCAGATTTAATTTGTAGTGTTTAACTTTCAGGGAAGTTGATTCAGGTGTGAAGATAAACTTTCTAATATTGGATATAAAATGTTTCATAACTGCTACAGACGGAAACAAAATCCTCACTTTTTGTGATCAAACAGGCTTTGACCATCCAGTCAGTGTTTTCAAGATGCCAATTAATCATATTTAACTTTTACCGTAAAAGCTTAAAAAAATGCTAATTAACTTTACACACATAAAAAAAAAACACACGAGTTTAGTACTGGCTGTCCAGCACATGTTGAATGGAATTTCATGAGCTTACAGTTTTTGCTTTTATGCAAATAAAAAAAACTCTTGACTCCCTTGACCATCGCATTAACTTTGAAACTCTATCAACTTATACGTGCTATAGGTGCCTCTTGGAATGTTATGAAGCCTCTTCATCTAGATTTTCAACTGAAACGCACAAACACATAGACCAATAATAAAAAGCAATAAAAACGTTCAGGGAAAATCTATGTTTTCTTTTTCTTTCCATTTATTTCAGCCCAGAAGCATTGGAGGAGATGGTTCAAGAGCAGGAAAGAAAAAAAAAATGCAGTAGAAAAACATAAAACCTCATCAGCCCTTATTGCTTGTCTTATTTTGGCATCTTTTCATATTGTAAGAGCTCCTTGTGGCAAAGATCTTGGGTGAGTTAATAAAAAAATTGAGATTTAAAGAGTTGTAGCAGACAGCAAATGGCTAAAGACACAAATAGATTCCTGGCAAGTGCACATTAGCTGATGAACATTACTCTATAATGACATCATTACGCATGATGAATCCAGTGATTTACCATACTAATGCACTACAGGAAGTCAGAATTCGCCTAGAGGGTCTTACTACTCTGTTATGGTTTTAGAAAAATGCTTTATTTTTATGATGCACCCTATGTTTGCTGTTGCACCTATTTTTCATGCAACAAAGTGCATTTTTGATACATGCAAAGTGTTGTGCAGTTTTATGGAAATATCCTTTTCTTATGATGTTTTTTTTTATCATGTAAAAATCAAAATTATGCTACCCTACACCCTCCTTTTATGCTTCTGATTCTCTTTAATGCTTAACCCATCTCTCCAAACCGTATCAGTCCTTCCACTCAACTGTCTTTTATTGAGCCCTTGAACAGACGTTTTATAAAGTAATTTTTAGTAAGTTCTTCTTGGTATGCAATAAAGGACCCATTGCTCCAGTAAAGTCTATGTTCAAACCCATTTCTGGAAATAGATCTGTAGCATCAGGAAATTATTATCCATCAATATAATCCACTAACATCTTCTTTTCTTCTAAGGTTAAACTTTCAAACCAGAAATCTAAGACAGTCCGCATGATGCAATTTGATTTTAGCCTAGTCAAATAATCTGTTGCTTCTGTGTTTGGAAGTGTTGGTCCTGCTACCTCTACAATTTGTCTCAATTTCAGAATTTTTTATCAAACAATCTTCTTGACAAACCAATTCCAGCTCCATCTTGTATATCTAACCATGCCCCGCAAAAATAAAGGTTCTTCCAAAAGCCAAAAGACGTCCCTTTCATTCTTTTCCATTCAAAATTGGTCCAAGCTTTAAACAGACCTTTATAAAACATTGGCAAGTCATTAGAAGATATCAGTTTACAAACTGTAGTCTAAAAGCTGCAGTTGTGCTTTCTAGATGAACCAGTCCTGGTCCGCCGTCCTTTTTAGGCAAGAAAACTACAGCCTGGGGAACCCAATGTTTTTTTATCCCCCAAAAAATTTAACATACAAGATTGAATTCTGCTGTGTTTCCAAACATGCTAATTTATGCCATATTAAATAAGCAATTAGATTATTCATAAGCACTCTTCCTCTATAGGACGTTTGCTGCAACAGCCATTTCCATTTCCCTAACCTTCCCTCCACTTTCTCCAACTCTCCTTCCCAGTTCTATTTTTTCTGTATTTTCATCCCCTAAGTTCAACTCAAGGTATTTCAAATCACCTCTTTTCCTTTTTAAACAGCCAGGGAGTTTAGGAAGCCTTGTAAGCCAGCTTGCTATGGCTAAGGACTCCCTCTTAGTCCAGTTAACACGTGCTGCTAAAATTATGCAGAATAGATCAATTTAGTTATTTTTTTCTTGATTTTTAACAAACACAATAATATCATCAGCATATGCAGACAAAATGAGAGACAAATCAAAACCTGGCAAAGTTAAACCATCAATATTTTATTTAATTTTATTTAACACTGGTTCAAAAGAAAGAGCATACAACACTCCAAAGAACAACCTTGTCAAACATCTCTTAAAAGGTTCACTCAAACGGCCATTCATTTTCAGTACACTTTCAATGTATTCATATAAAACCATAATCTTGGCAATAAATTTATGGTTGAGACCAAACCTTTCCAAAACCTTCCAGAGGTAATGGTGCTGAACGCTGTCAAAAGCCTTTCCCTGGTCCAAAGATATCAAACCAGCACTACAACCGAATGAGCCAGAGACCTCCAAAATATCTCAAATTAGAGCTATATTATCAAGCATGGATCTGCCAGGAACACAGAAAGTTTGTGTCCAATAGTTGATCTGATCAATTACTCTTTTCACTCTGTTTGCCAGCACTTTTGACAACAGTTTGTAATCTGTACACAATTAAGAAACTGGTCGGCAATTTCTAATGTCCTAAAGGTCCCTTTTTTTTTTGGTAGCAACGTGGGAACTGCTGTCCTGAGGCTCTGTGGTAAAAATGTGTTGACAAAGCTCTCTTGAAAAACCTCTATAACCTCAATGGAGAGGTCTGACCACAAAGCTCTAAAATTCAAATGGAGGTCCATTAATGCCAGGTGTTTTCCCCCCTTCCATACTTTGCAGTGGAGTATGAACTTCATTTAGAGTGAAAGGGTCTCCCAACTCCTTGGTGAACTCCTTAGAAACCCTTCATCCTCGGTGTACTCAGCGCTATACAGTTCAGCATGAAATTCTGCTGCACTTTGCCTATTAGTATATCACCATTGGAAGTCAAAATAACCCCTGCAGCTGATTAAAATATGCAAGAACTTGATTTGTCCTTTCTTTTTTTCCAAAAACAAGAAAAGCTTTGTAGGAGTGTCCATCAATGCAACTTTCTGGAAACGGCACCCGAACCAAAGCTCCCTGTGTTTTTGAGCTCTGCAAGTCAGCTGAAGCAGCTTTTTTGGACTTGAGGTTTTCAAAACAACCTCAATCTCGTGTGGAATGCGAAGAAACCGGCAAAGCTCTTATTTCAGTCTCCAGATCTCTTATAGAAGTGGTTTAATGAGATAAAACTTTTATGGTGTACTTTTGACAGAATTCTTTGATTTCAGTTTAACTATGGTCTCAACACTGCCTTAAAGATATAAAATTCTCTTTTCTAGATCATCGAATCTTCCAGAAAAAAAACTAAATGCCTTTTAAAAGTTGACATCTAATAACAAAGCAGTGTTAAAATACCAATAAGAAGATCCATGTTTAAGATTGGCGATAAAAACAATATAAGAAACCAAAGCATGATCAGAAAAACCGACAGGATGAATATTACAATCTTAAAAAATACAAAGATTATTTCTAAAATTGTATATTCTGTCCAAACTAGAAGCAGAAAAAGAATTGTCTGTACTCCTGGCCCATGTATATTGCTGTTTTTGATTATTCAGTTCTCTCCGCACATCGGCTAATGAAAATACATCCATAAAATGTTTTAGACACGTTTTAGAAGCTGGATGAGGTTCAAAATTATTCTTTTCCAATTTATCGTTTTCTGTGCAGTTAAAATCTCCGCCAAAAAAAACCAAAACTTTCAGCACCATATTTGCATAGAACATTTTCAAGCCTGCATAAGAAGAAAACCTTCTCCTGTCCTGTATTTGGATCATACACATTCACAAAAACATTATAAAAACATTCATATTTTTCATTCACCACAATTAGGAATCTGGTGAGAAAGTTTTAGAAAAAATAATTTCTACTCCACCACTGGTTTGACTTAAATAACTCAAAATAACTTCACCCTCCCATTCTCTATTTCAGTCCACCTCATTTAAAAAAAAAAATATTGTGTTTTTTGAACCATTAACACATTTAAATGTTTTATTTTCATTAACTCAAACAAACCGATTCTTCTTATATCTCTGGCTCCTTTCAGATTTGATGTTGAAACTCTAAAGTGGCTCGTCACCAAAGTTGTTAGGATTAACAGAAAAAACTAACAGGTTTCAACATACATCTTATATATGTTCATAAATGTATATCTTGTATATCTTCAACATAATTGAGCTCTGTTACTGAGTGTTTTTCAATCTTTTTATTAACCGATAAACCTCTTTATCAGTATAGTTTGCTTTTTTTTCCTCATTAAATTAAGATCTAACAGACAGAAAAAAAAAAAAAAGTTTCTTGCACGGAAATGGTTTCTCTAACATTTTTTATGTTTTTCGTAACCTTAAGAATGTGTTGAATATCCTGTACACCATAACTTTTCTTTTGTTGATTGTGAACAACTACCTACTCTATATAGGAATTGGAATTAAGGGAAATCAATTGATGAAAATGAACTTTTTGCAATACCTTCTGAGAGGAAATTAATCTTCAATAGGAGACAAGCATTAGGCATACAATACAAAGATAAGCTATCTCATTTGTTCATGCTAATTAGCCTCTTTCAAACATAGCATCTTAACTACAAACAAAACTCGTCTATGTGGGGTACTCGCTTTTGGCTTACGGGGGTGATCATAGCTTTTTTTCAATTAATAGCACAAAGTGTGCTTAATAAGAACCACCACACAAAGGCCTCATTTCAAACTGCTTCTTGTCAGATGGAATCAGAGACAGTCACAGTCCATGGTCTTTTTCAACTACAAAGTATCAGCTGGTGACCAAACGACCCTTGCTATTGGAGAATGTGGATGTGTGTGTGGATGGATGGGAGGGGGGATGTGAGCTGAATAATTTGATGTGAGGACACAGAGCTCTGCCTCCATCTGTCACTGGGACTTGATGCAGCCGTAAAGGTCAGAGTTCAAACTTTAGAACCTGGGTTGTGATTAATGGGGAAAAGCGTTTGGGAGCCAACATAGACATTCTTCTCTATCAGTAATAAGAAAGGAACTCACTTCTCAGTGGGTGTTTGGAGCTGCTCTTTACCAGACCTTTGCTAAGACATTTGTCATACCTCGCGCATGTTGGGCTTCAAAACAGAATAGACAGCTTTAGGGCCAGGATTATAGGTTATGATCAGAACTCCAGCTGTCTTTTTGAAGTGTTACCTTTGAAGTAAGATTATTTTTGCTAAACTAATATTATTTATTAATAAATTATCTACTACGACAATTTATACTGGTCTAGAAGTTCAGAAACAATAATAATATGTATAATTTTTTATATTTTTAAACTGTAAGTTCTCTTTGTGTAGTTCCAAAAAGAAATAAAAAAAAAAAAACATTGATTTTTAAGACCTTTATTCGGTTAGAGAAAAAAACAATTAGTCTCTTTTGTCCAAAGCAAACTGTGTTAATTTACATCGTAATCTTTCAAATGCCAAATATTAATATAAGAATAGCGTAAGAAGAGAAAAAAAATGATTTGTCTCCAAAAAAGACAGTTTACACTACTTTCCATTAACTTTTATGGATCCTGTGTCAATCTAAAATGTCACTCTTTACTGTGATTAGTGAAAAATAAATATTTTTCCCTACCTTATCTTCCTGCTTACTGTACATAGTGTTAAAGAACATTTCAAACTTGTTTGTTAGAGTTTCAGTAGCTACAATTTGAAGGTATTGTCTGTAAATGTGGAAAGAATTGGAGACCTGCTAGCTAACTGGAAAAAAAAAAAGTGTTATTGCACAAAAAAGAGGTAGAAAAATCCAGGAATGAACAGCCTGGGAAGTTACGACTTTGGTCATTCAAAAAAAAAAAAAAAAAAAGCAAACAAACAAAAAAAAAATTAATCTTTAAAATTGGAATCAAATATTTGAACCTCTTCTTTTCAGAGGACAGTGACAACAGATATTCTGAACAGATGTTTTCCTTCTTTTTTATCAATCCGGTGAAAACATCAAATTGTTAAATTATAATTAAAGAACAATGTGTTTAATAGAGAAAACTTTGGTGAAGAACAGTGTATCCCCTGATGTGGGACTTTTATCCCAATTCATAACTTCACTGTAGCATGAAGTAACATTATAATCACCAACTAAACACTAAGATTTACACATATAAATATTATTTTCAGACACTGGTACACAGATTTTTCTATTTGATTTTAGACGTCTTTTGATGTCTTCTGTTCAATTCTTTTCCCAGAAGCTCTCTCTCTAGATGAGTGCCTGATACCATATCTTGATTCATCCATTAAGCTGAAATATTTATATTAATTTATGATTAAATCATGTGGCATACTAAGACTTTGAGTTCTCCAGAGAAGCATGAATAAGCTCAAAAGTTGTGTTGAATGAGGATCTTGAGTAGGGTTTTCCTCTTTCTATCTCTGTCTGCCGTGATTTATTTGCTTCAACAGGAGTCATTAGTCCATGGTTCAAGTACTAAGGAGGAAGAGTGATTACTCCGACTTTGTGTGTGTGCCAGATCTTTGGGTTGGTGAATGTGTTTGAATACAGCATGTGTTGGGCTTTTTTTTTTGTAGTTTGTATGGGTCTGGTGCCTCATTTATTCACGAAAGAAAGACTACAACTTCAGAGCTGAACCCATAGACTGCCAGGGGAAGATTTGGACTGAACAACAGATAGGTAATATGGGGTCATTTGCTGCTCCTGGGGGCTTTTAAAAGGCCAGAGTCATAAATATTCAAAACATTGCTCATTATTAAGAACCCTCACTCCTTTGCAGAATACAGATGTAATTTCCTGCAATTTACTTACAGGGAGAGTGTCCACCAATAATGTGCTCATGCTGGAAATCAGCAACTCTCTTCTTTTAAATAATAAGAAATCCAGTGATAATGTCTCTTTGTAAATACATCCTATACTGCCCTACTTTAATTCTGTGAATGAAGATCCTTACTGGACTGTTAAAAAAGCAGGAGGGGCACTTCAACCTGACCTACAAGCCAAGGAAGCAGACTGAGAAAAGAAATCTCTAAAGCTCAAAGTTCTCTTTCAGTGCACCACAGGCAACAGAAGAATTTCAAGGATGAGACAAGTGGGTGAGATCCCGCTGCTGCTGCTGCTGGTCTGGATTCACAGTGATGTATGCAACAGGGGCTGTAGGGCCAGAGATTGCAACCTGTGATATTTATCTGCCCAATTAAGGCCAGCGTATCTCAGAGACGTCTGCAAATGTTTCACCTTCTGGAAATCTGTTTCACAGACTCTGTTGATGAGGGTTGCATTGTATGGTAAACACCACCTCAAGCGCCGACTGTTCTTGGATTCAAATTAAGAAGTGAGAGAACCCACTTTTCAGTTATGGTTTGCGCCTCAGCGCACCAACTGTTTAACAGCACAAAAGCCAAGATCTCACACCACTGACTGATAAAACGACTGAATTTAGATTGTTCACACGCTCAGCCTGACTGTCACATTTTATCACAAGAAGAACCTTCTGCACACACACATAAAAAATATCATCATACATGTATTTACCAACTTAACCTTTAGACACATTTTGACTGGGAGTTTAATATTGACATGTATTCACACTTTAACTAAAGCAAAATATCACAAAAATACATAATATTGGTCTAGTTTGTTATCCTCTAAACTAATTACTTTTAAGCAGATTTGTAAAAAAAAAAAAAAAAAAGTATCCTGACAAATAATGCTTTATTTTGAGAAAAAATACAATCCTTTAAGATCATTAAATAGGTTATCAAGTCTTCTGTCAAATTAGGTTTTCAAAAGTGAATCTTTTTCCTTAAGAGCTTGTCCTTTATTCCATGTCTATGCAGTTCAAACATCAACATTACACTATTAGGACAGGATCAAATCCTAGACAACACAAAACTTTTTAACCACAGTCAAATTTTAAAAAGGTACAGCATTCTTTTTTATATTATTATTCTGCCACTTATCATTTCATAACTACATGAAACTATTGCTATTTAGCTAGTGGTTAAATATCAAAGTGTTTTACAAGGTGTTAATCAGCTACATGTTGTTCCATGTGAGCCTCAGCATCTTCTTTGGCATCTCTATAATTGTGTCTGCCTTTTTTCACAAAAACTTTCAAGAAAATATGAGGTTTAGAGAAAAAAAAAGTGGACCAACATAGATTGGACCAACATAAGTTCCTAATAATGTGCAATAAAAATAAACATTTCCAAAAATTGAAAGAACATGTTTTACCTCATAAGACCACTACAAAGGCCAAAATAGAAGCTGCCAGGTACTTCTCCACTCAAGCTGTATCTATTCCCTCTCTAGAGATAGAGATGTGAGAGCTGAATAGCTGACCTTTGTCCTCACTCATTTTAATTAACCGTAGCTAATATCAGCTATTTCCGTAATGAAGATGCATTAGAAAGCATAAATGCAACCTAACTCATGCACACATTTAGAAAATGCACACATTGTCAGAAGCATGTGCAAACACATCAGTGGATCCCAAATTTGGTAGACCCAAGACAACAGCAGGATACACAAACCCCCTCACATTCACACAAGTGACAATGATTAGCGGCTAAATGTAATGGGACATAATAGTGAATCTGTTTCTGTAAACCCACACATTATGTTTTCCACTATAATACAATTTCACAGCACATTGTTTAAATATTAATCATCAACTCCTCAAATGCTTTTGGTGCACAAGTAATTTACCTCTACTTACATTACAAAAAAACTAATCTTATCCCATTTAACTACAAAAAGCCTGTTTTCTTTTTCATTTTGATACTAACTAATAACACATTTAGGCTACATTCACACAAAGTCCAATAAGCTTTAGTTTGAAAATGAAACTGCTTGAAGAAGTTAAAGCTGTAATAGGCTTTGTACCGTTGTACCTTCGCCATAGTGGTGGGTGGTGCTAGGGGGGAGCATTGGCATGTGTGCTGCAATCTGAAATGGCTCACGAAACTTGGGTCATGATATTAACACAATATTGCAATATCACTATATATTGCGATATTTTACCAAGCTATCAAAATAAAATTAATTGATAAAAAAGCCAGTGCTGTATATGTTTATCCAAATCCATGTTGTTTGGGGTTTGAGTCATTCCACGTCTTCAACTGTGACTGAGTACTACAGAATTGGTGCAGTACCACACTCAAAAAGGGCTACACGGCGCTATCTACTAGAGTGGTGCAGAGGTAGCCAGTTTTAAGAAATGTAGACAGTTTTGTGGCTATTTCAACTCCTAGATTCATTAAACCCAGTTTCATCTTTTGCCACACCCCCACCCCGCTTCCCCTAAAAAAAGAAAGAAAAAAACTCTAGATATCACCCAACTACATAGAAAATGTTCATGTTTTGACCAAAGTAAAAAAACTGTAAAATCCCTGGGATCAATATAATTATTATTTTGCATCCACCTGTAGTAAAGCTCAATCAATGAGGGAAAAAAAATCATTACCAGTTGTCTTCTGCTTATTAGACTGGGAATTTATTACACAGCCCTTTTAGTCATGATGCTCACAAAGAAGACTTTACACTAGAGTGATATTCACATTGATATGTAGGCAATTTAGTGTAAACAAACATGTGAGAGTTCACTGGAGAGTTCAATTTAATTTATTTATATATTTATTTGATAGGGAAAATGCATTTGAATAAACGCACATGACAAACACATGAATGTAAACATGTCAGATTGTAGCCAATGGCTTATTTCCACCCGTTGTCCAATGGGCAGGGGTTAGAGAAAGGTAAACAATTATAAAATGACAAAAAATAAATTGACAGACCCTTATATACAAAAGGGGGTCACTTTATATTAACACCATTAAATTGGCATGACAAAACACTTAACAGTTGTAACAACACCTCAAATAAAACATAGGTAAATATCTCACCATATTTTTGAAAACAAGATTCAACCATAAAAAATCTCATGCAGTAAAGCCAGAATCAAACCCACAACCTTCCAAACCCAGGACTAACACTTCACTCTGCTTCCTTGGTACTTCCCCAGTAGCCTCCTTGTTCCATCTAACATCTTTTTTATACTGTTTTAAGAAACATTAAAGGGACAGCAGGATCCAGTTTAATCTGGATTACAGTGCCCATTGAAGAAACGTCAGGATAAGATTAAGTTTAGATGAAATATGGATAATTTAACATTCAACTTCTGAAGCGTCTTGACTACCAATATGTGTACAGTGTGGTATTGATTTGAAACAGCGTGAAGTACAAGGTATAGCTAAATTCCAATTATGCTTAAACATTATTTTATTGATGCCACTAATTAACATGGGAAATTCTTGGCTGTTAATGCAGGAGAAATGACATTTTGAAGGTTTTTATTAAGTTGATCCATTCAGTGCATTGCTTTAGAGGTAGTTGCAAGCACTGTTGGACTGTTGTGATGAAAAATAACTCTTGATTATTATTGAAAGTGATAGGGAATGTGATTTATTAAATCAGTGAGCCAATACTTCATACTTATTTTCCTCTTTTATGACTCTACATGAGTAGATTCTTTTTCATCATAAAGTATTGATTGTGTGGCTTGAATATAAAACAATAAGGGAGGAAGGGTGTGTTAGCATGAAAGAGGGCATTAAGTGACTTTTTTCATTTTTCAATGGAAAAAGTAAGGTTCTTTGATTTATTAAATGTGTAACAGAAAAACATTTAAATAATGCACTGGGTATACCATGTCCTTTATTTTTATTTTGGACCGTGTGAGGACATTTATACACTATTTGTGGGGGGAAAAAACACCAAATTATAGCGCTTTTATAATGAGACAAGATTTGCGGTCTGACTTAAAATTATGTATTCTGTTATCAACTTCAACACCTGTCTTAAATTAAAAGACAGAATCAATGATAAGGGAATTGAACTCTACATTTTTCTTATTTTTAACAAATCCTCTATCCAAACTGATACAGTCTTTAAATGTGAAAGATAAAGTATGGAGTCAGAAAGGGGTCAAAATGTTTGTAAAGTTATACATTTTAGTTGAAACTAAGGAAATGAAAGTTGAAATAAAAAAAATATAAATTGATATTGAATGTCAAATTTTTACCATATAATCTGAGTTTATTGCAGTTTTAGATTTTATATTTTCAGATTCAAACCCCTTTCTTTTTAGTTTCAAATTCCCTTTAAAGTTGCAGGATTTCTTTTTACACTTTAAATTAGTTTTTTTCACATTCAGATTTTGACCCCAGTCTGACGGGAGTGGGTGGGGAAACGTTATTGACAGCTTGTGAGATGTCCCGTTCCATGTTGCATTCATGGACTATGGGAAATCCAACTACTTGGGCAACACATTCTCTGCAGCATTTATTTGCCTTTTTGGCAAAATCCTGTAAAAAAAGTATTATCTCAAAGACATTTACACTGGAACTGTCACTAATCATCATTCCAGAATGCGTTAATATATATAAAAATAAACAGCCATTGTATAAACCACAAACTTTCCCAAGACCGCAAACTAAATTCTACATCCGTTCACTGAAAGATAGCATCTGCACCGGGTGTCTTGAGCAAAACTTTAATAATGCGAAGAAGATAAAAACCTTTAAAAAATTTTAATAATACTGTTCATCAAACAAACATAGCATCTGCTTCACTTTCCAGCAAATTTGCTTGACCTAAAACATGCAGGTTATCTATTGTTTGTTCTTTAAAAGGAAGTTAAAGGAACTAGATCCAATCAAGCAGGAAATCAAAATGCCATTATTATAGTAACCTGGGTTTCCTTAACACCTCAGCACGGCCACAGGCTGATCGTATTAATGCCACGCATCATTAAAACAGTAATCCATGTCAAAAGAGCCCTGACCAAGTACTTAACGCACAATGCTGTACAGCACTTAAACATATGTTTAGGGTGACATTTCTTTAATTAAAAAATACCTGCTTCCAGCTCTTACATAATATTCTATTTTTACCTGTAAGGCAATCACAGAAATGTTGTATATAGCAGTGTGTGTGAAAACAATAAATGCAAATCATACATTTTCATGAATTTTGTGATAAAACAAAAAATACTCTTTTTAGTAGGACAAGCCCGTAAGCACACAATGTGGAAAACGACTGTGAGAGAACCTTCATTAACACACACAAAGCATCTGCATAATGAAGCATGAGTTTTTATAACGGACATGATTGATGCTAAATTTACTGCATTTACTACATAACTTTAATATCAGGGGCACCTCTGGCAGAAAACAACATAGATCAGAGTTGTAACACACAGGTCAAATTATTTTTCAACTTATTTAAACAAACCTGTCTCAGTTACAGATGGATAGACAGGTAATGCCGAGGCAACGTACTTCAAGCTTTCAAGTAAAATTATGATCAATAGTAGTTTGATAAAAATTTAAAAACCTTGCATGCAAACTACAACAGATGATTTTGGTTTATACAATGCAATATTAATAAGCAGTCGGATAGACAAAGCACAACACTATCCTAATAAAAAAAACACTCAAAACCTTATTAGTATGATTAATCACTCAGTATTTTCCAAACTCAAATCAACACTATTTACATTTTGTGTTGATAAATGTATAAATATGAATTAAATACCTAAAATGATTTAATAATGTGTGGAAAAGGATGAGAATGCCACTTTCTCCGTTTTTTCCTCAGGACAAGATATTCTTGGATGAGAGGTGCTGTGCATATTTAATGCATTATCACATTTTCAATCTTAATTAAGCTGGAGGGAGGAAAAGAATAGAAACTGAGAGGGAAGCCAGTCATGTGATGTATGGAAAGCCTGCTTGGGTTTGATAGCAATCTCTCATTCCTCCGTATCCTGCATCAGATAGAGCCGGGGATAGGCTGTATATAGGTCAGTAAAAGTAGGGATGAGAGTATACGGATGAAGACCAGCAGTACAATATGATGAGGAAAGGGAAAAAGAGGGCTTTGTTTTGGGTCAGATTAGTCTTTATTAAAGACTGCAGGGTCAGTATGACTTTATCTTGATCAGACATGTATCTAAACAACGTTAAAAATGAATAAAATGAAAACATGTTTTTTTTTTTTTTCTGGTGAAGATTATGTAGGAGAATTATGTGTGCACAGCCATATCCAAACTTAGGAGCTGTGAAGAGGATGTCAACCAACAAAATGTTACGTGATGCTGCACGGTAAAATGCTGCACATGGGCCATATTTGACTAAGCTGTAATGCTGATGCAATTTGAATTCTCTATTCAAAGGAATCTGTTGCTGTGACATAAGGTCTCAGTGGGGATAAATGTCACGCGGAGACAAAATTATTCTTAGACATGCCAGAGAGGCAACAGTCAATTCCTCTAATTCAGCAGCAGGTAATTCAGGTGTTGGAAAGGGTGATGCTAACGAGGATTCCTGTTGTGTAAGATCGCTGGAACCGAGAAGCCCCATGGGATGTGATTATAGTAGGAAAAACACAGTCTCTCATATCTCCATGTAAAGCTCATTTTCCCATTTAAAGTTCTTAGTAATATAAGGCAGGGGAACAAAAGATGTTCAAAACATGTACAACAAGTTTGTAATAAAAATCATACATAAGGTTTTGTGAAGTCCTGGACTTTTTATATTGATTTCAAGACATCAGTGATTTTCTAAATGCAAAACAATGAAGCAAAACATTAATTACATTGCAACAGATATAGCCCAGAAAACTGCATGTATGTGTGTTTAAAAATGCACACAAGCGATTCTGACACGTTAATTAATAGTGGGATGGAGTTTCAAGTGGGGTTACACAGAGTTCAACACAGTTTGGTTATAATAATGATACTTGTAAAGTTTCAAGTGTCGCAGTGTTTTTTTTTTCACAGTAAACACTATAGCCATGTACAGCCTGTCAGTCATGTGACTCCCACTTAGCCCATTAACCCTTATCGCAAAAAAAAAAAATGACTAAAGCAAATTTCAGAGTTGCTCTGAATTTTACCATTTCTATCAAGACTTTCTGATGCAATACTTCAAGATGCGCATTACGAAAAGCAACTTATATGACTTAAAAAACATTATTCCAGAACAGGGTAAAAAAGATGCTTTTAATTTAATAAACTGAGGGTGTAAAAAGAAAATAATAACAGTAAAAAGAAAAGAATAATAATACATAAATATGTCTGAAGAATGTTAATCAAATGTAATGAATTTTATATAGACACCAATAATGACTAAATATATGATTTTGAATATATAACACAAAAGTAGCATTTAGAAATAAAGTAGACAATCATATTTAATGCATAATTTGTGTACAAAACAGTTCTTAAATACTTTGTTTTTTAAATTTAATTATCTGGATTGTGAGATTAAACATTTCATTTAGCGGTGTTTTTTGTGAGTATCTCTACTGAATCTTGTTTTATGTGTCTTTTTAAAATGTTCATTATCAAATAATCCATTTTTTTTTTCAGTCATAGATAATTCTTTATATGTTGGTAGTGCACACTATTAAGTAATTGTGCAACCAGTTAAAGAAGTACTTACTTGTTGACTAATCTTTAACAGCATCAGATCAGCATAATCGCTCAGAGGATCAGAGAGTAAAAGATCCCTCCATCCATCTGAAATAGGTTCAGGCCTTGGCAATTTTTTATGTATACCCTAATCTCTACTTCCCATTTTCCAAGATATTTCTCACAGTGCACAATCTAGTGAAGCAAAAAGTGAGAATAAAATCCAATGGTGTGAAATCCTTTTGCCCACAGCAACATTTATTGGATTGTAGTATTAATAGACAGTGTATGCGTGGACCGAAAAACCCAAATTAAAGTACCAGCTCATACTTTTTTCCCCCTATTATTCCAGATGATAAGAAGACGATGCTCCCAGAAGCCTTTGCAACATGACAGAGCTGCTCCCTGTGTTACATCACATATATAAAATAATCCTTGTGTTCTCCATGAGTGGGCTTAAGCATGTTCACGCAAGTGCCACACAGTGACAGGTAATGTTTCACAAACATAAGCAGATCTTGACAAAAGCAAATAAGCAAAGGTTTCTTTAAGCACAGCTCTATGGATATGCATAACAGCACAAATAAGGGGAATTGCAACATTTATAAATTAGAGTGACTGTAAGTGAAATGAAGGACATTTTTTACCACCTCAAGTGCTGTCAGAAAGCTGACCATAGGCATCTATCACTTGGAGTATGCCAGATGTACGGTATCTCACATGCTTCCTGTTTGCAGATTTCACTCCAATATGTGGCTCTGGATTATATTATACCTAACAAATTAGATGCACAAGAAAAATATATAAAACAATATATCTTAAAAGTAGAATCAAATGCAAATAAGATAAATCATCATTTGACTTTAATAATTCTAAACATTTGATAAATAGAGCTTGATGTAACTTTAAAGCATGTGATGTAAGGACTATTTTTACGATTCTAAGAGTGCAGATAAACAGATGAGATTAGATGAGGTAAGACACCTTTATTGTCATTGAACCCAGTTTTGACAACAACATGAGCAAGAAACTCTCCTTAAACTAAAATAAATATGAGTAAAAAAAAAAAAACAAATGAAGAAAAGAAGATACTGCTACTTATAATCAAAGAAGTTAGTCTTTTGGTAATAAAATAGAACATTTTCATCACAGCATTTACAATGTCTAAAAGTCCTTTTACTGAGATGTGAGAGAAAGTATCAAAGTGTCTGGAGTTCCCTGAGTTTGACGGTAACATGTAC
The DNA here is from genome assembly GCF_000732505.1 of Cyprinodon variegatus. Lineage (NCBI taxonomy): Eukaryota > Metazoa > Chordata > Actinopteri > Cyprinodontiformes > Cyprinodontidae > Cyprinodon > Cyprinodon variegatus. Next base: position 100,481 of record NW_015150928.1, on the reverse strand, counting down.
TCTCAACCAGTTGACTGCTGGTCAGCTGGCTTAAAAAAGCCTGACTACTATTTTTCTATTGTGTACAAGAAACAGTAAAGTAGTAGCTAGTATGAGCTTCTTTACCCATAACCCTGTAAATATAAGAATGGCAAAAATAAGTGTATTATGTGCATTAAGCAACACCCCCCCCTACATGGCAACAAAAACTGTTTAGTTTAATGTATCTCATGATTATAAATCTATGTTGAAATCCAAATGAAACTTTTACCAAAACATTGATTTAACCGTAATATTCAGAATGTTGCAATATTTTAGGAGCAGCTGGGTGTACTTTGGTATTTGTTTCAAATGCGAACAAATAAAGCCCAATTGCACCTTTTCTTTAAACAATTAGTTCAGCAGATCCTGGGACAGCAAACGAGTGGACCTCATAGTTCTAAGGACCTTCTCATGGGGAAGAAATTGGCGTTATTATAACAACTAAAAAAATATAGTCTCCGACAATCCCACTTTTTAGATACAAGATACATTACAAGCTAGATATATACAAGCTATATACAAGATAGTTTACAATCCAGAAACTTTATTCCATTATTCTGGCTCAGTATTTATCGGACATTACCCCACATTGTGACACACTGTTCCACATGTTCCAGCACTCTCCCAGTCTTGGTCAGATGTTTTCCATACTCTGTCCAGGTTCCTCGTAGTTGAAGTAACACCTAGCCATCTCAGGGCTCTTTATGGCACCAGTGGCAATAAGTTGACTTTACCAGCCTCTCAAAGGCAGGTGTTTCTGTTTTGTTCTCTATCAGTGAGGTAGCTGATTCTAATCAGATGGAGGGTTCTTGCTCCTCCAACTAACAAGCAATGTCTTTATGTCTTGCTCAAAACTTGGAAAAATAAGATGATATGTTCAGCACTCTACTAAGAAAAAGAACGTGGGGTCGAGTCCTTGACGCATTTCAAAATAAACAACAATTTTTCAGGTAATTCAATATCAAAATGTGCTCTCCCTTCTGGTCATGGGTAAAAACACATTGTGCAGACCTAAGACCTATTTTGCAGGTACTATTTTTAAGTAAGTCTTTCAAACACACCATATGTTTGACCTAATTGTACCCATGGGTTCATATTTATGTGTATACAGAGGAAAAGAAAAAACAAATAAAAAGACAGTGATTAAAAAATGAAAACAAATATATCATGTAGTGCATATAAAAAAATACCTGAATAAACATAATAAGAATGACATAAGAGTATTATACCAAGAGAATAATAATAGTCACCGATGCCTAGCCACTGGTAGACACCCTGCCATAATAATACCAATTAGAAGAGGTACGTTTGTACCATCCAGCCACCCTGTCGTTTAAGAGTGTAATTTAAAAGTCTGTGCGGTTGTTAAGACTAAAAATAAAAGAGTTTAAAAATTAGCTTTGCAATATAATAAGATGTATCAAAACTAATGTATCATTGGGAAAAAGCAAAGCAAAACTCTTATCTGAGTATTACTTACAAGCATCACAAGCTAAAATGAACCTTTGTGAACATCAGCTGGCATTTGCAAGGCTAACCTTCTGGCAGATCCTAAACACTGGGTCACAACAATCAGGAGCGCAGCCATTGCAAAATATAATATGCAGCTGACAGCTGGCACATTAGTTTGAGTTTGATTGGGACCATATGGGCAGCGGTGAGTAGCTGACATGACCTGAAACACCCCTGGTAGGATTCAAATTACAGAGCGTTCTTCAGAAAGATAACGCTTCCAAATACATGATGGTCCTGTAGTGACCATTACTGCCTGCCAAACAGCTTAATCAGGTTTTATCACAACATTTGGAGGCATGGAGCATCTGTAAGGTCTGAGAGAAGCAAAGCTAAATGGCAAGATGGACTAGACATCAGCACCTTGTGTTAAAAAGGAGTTAAAAGGTTTGTAAGAGCTGGAGCACAATAGTTCACAGTAGAAGACGTTTAAAGTGAATGTGCGACAATATTCTTTAGATACTAAAGGCGAAGAATTTATCAATAACACCTCTCACACTGAGACTTACATGGTTTTGTTCAGTTTAGAACTGAACAAAGCAATGCTATGTTGTAGGGTTGTCAAAACAATCACTATAGTAAATATGTTCCAATACAAGAAAATAATTCATATTGAGAGCCATTTGTGTAAAAAAAAAAAAAACTCTATTATGTTGTTATTCTGAGACAGAGCACACATTTGAATCATGTGCATTTCTTCATTTGTGCTATTTCAGATATTTCTATCTGTTTTAGATCCAGAGATGTCTTCTTTCTACCTGGAGTAATTTTTAGTCATTTTGTGTGTTTGCTCTATTAATATCAATGGCCCTTCTATAAGTAAAAATATAAAAACCATGTGAAATGTTTAGTCACTGTGTGGTGACAATACATAGCCATAGTTAAGTACAACCGGTCAACAGTAATAAAAAATATTTCTGATCAGACCCATCCATCCATCTTCTCTTGCTTATCCTATCAGGGTCATGGTGGGGTTGGTGCCTATCTTCGGCAGTCCGTGTGCAAAAGGTGGGGTACACCCTGGACAGGTTGCCAGTCTGTGCAGGTTGAAACAGACCCTTTTATGCATACCATAAATCCTATAATATTGGCCTGTATTCCATTAGCGGCCGGGTCTCGCTGTCGGCGGAGGTAAATAATGGCCGGACTCGTATACAGGCTATACTTAGAACCAATGATGTTCCTGGGCAGTTCTCAACAACATGTGATAGTAACACACAAGTACCACAGATACAGATTACAGTTATAATCTTTATTCTGTAAGTGGCAAAGAGTTGGGAATGGAATGAGGTCCTTCAGCTAAAAACAAAGTGTAATATGTTGATATGGCTGGAGCCATGGATGTCTCCTAATCTGCTAACGTGTATGATGTAATGATGTTATGATGTGATGATGAGGCAGACTGGAGATGTATAAAATGCTTCTCTAACTGTTTATCGAGGCCCACTTCATAAGATGTGAGCCAAGTTGGTAAGTGCTGCCTTCTGTAACCCTAAGCAACTTCTCTAATCTGAGTAAGATTACAATTTCTATCAAAATCTGTTGTCTCCCAGTTATTTAATGCATATATATTATGAAGTGTTATTTAAAGAGTTTTTCCCAAGTGATCTCTTTAAAAAAAAAAAAAGCTGTAGAGAGAGCTTCAAGGTGTAAATACAGAGCTTTCCTTTAACAAATGGTGTTTCCGCCCAGACCTGAATAAGTTGTATCACTCCAGCAAAGCCACCGGTGGACCAAGCACACAGAGGAGGGGAGATTCCCTTTTAAATCTCTCGAGTACTTTTTAAGGATTTTTTTCCTGGGTTCGGCGAGCTTTGGGTTCTCAGACCGCCAGAAAGAATGCCGCAAAATATTGTGGGTTTTTTTTAGCACTTAATCTACTGAGGTACAATTTGAATTTACATGTCATACCTTGGGCATAAAATACCCAAACATTAAGCTCTCGGGACTTAGATTGTTTTAAATTAAACTTTCTACTGTGAAAATTTGATTCTGTAGTTCAAACAAACAAAGTCTTTCACTAGATCAAATAATATCACAGATTAATTAGATCCATTTGATGAATTTAAAGTTCCTGGGAATGAATAGGGCTGTACTGGGAACACAGGTCGCCTAGTATTGATAAAAGGACAGTAAAACACATGAATGGAAACATAATTTCTTGTGACAGTGCATGCACACTGACTTTTTTAGTATTTATGTTTGATCAATTTAGATTTATAGCAACCCAGTCCTGTTATCCTATAAGAGGCTGCTTGTTCTACTTTACCTGCTGAACAATGTATACCTTTCAATAACACGTAGAAATCCAGGCAAAAAAATAATAATAGAAGCAAAACATGATTATTGATGATCAAATGTTTATTTGCCAGAATATGTGACTGAATCATATTTTTTTAGAAACATTAAAATGTGCTCTTAAAGGTGCTCTTCACTTCATCTACCCTAAATTTTTAAAGCTCAATACCTTATCTCTCTCTCTCTCTGAAGTTTTGCTCCACTTGGGAGTGTGGATCAGCATGTCGCAGCTGTATACAGTGAAGTTACAATAATAATTGAGGTATTAGAGGGCTCCCAGACCAAAAAATACTCAATTACTATTTAGTGAGAATAAAGATAACCCAGATGAATGAGAAAATCACACAAGTGTGAACTTTTTTTACTGTTTGGAAGATGAGGTAATGCAACCATAAACTGATGTCAAATGATAGTAACAACCTAGATTACCCTTACCCTTAAGGCTCACCATCCCACTATCTACCCTAAGCGTATTTGTTTGGCTAAAAGCCCTGACCCAAAGCCCACAGGGACCCCCAATCAAATCCCTGTTAAGCCTGGCAGTGGCAGGTTAAATGTTATTGGCTCTGGCACATACTCGCTCGCCCACTTTTGGTCTGATGTTTCAACAGAGGCCACTAAAGCAGCAAAGTCAGAGCGGCGCTCCAAAGAGCCAACGGGTGAAATTAGAGCTCTGCTTTAGCTTCTGAGGCACTGGTACACCACCAGACCACAACAAGAAACACAGAGAAATATTGTCTGCTTGACTAACTTTTGCTAGAATGCAGAACATGTTTGAAAATGGCTAAATTCTCCATCAAAATTCTACAATTTGCATGATTAAATCAAAACGTGCTTAAATCTAACAGACTTGTACATAACTATATAATACTCATAAAGCAAACATCTGAGATGGTTGCTCAAAAAAGAAAAACCTCTATTGCATCAGCTTGGCCAAAAAAATAAAAACTACTTTTGCCAGGATGGATGGATGGATGGATGGATGGATGGATGGATGGATGGATGGATGGATGGATGGATGGATGGATGGATGGATGGATGGATGGATGATCAGTTAAAACACATGTTTTTCTTATAAAATCACCAGACTTCTTTCTAACTTCATAGCAATCCCTCACATTTGACAATTTTAGTATTTTAGCTTAACGTTCATTTTACTTTAACAAAATATCAACTTTCAACCAAAACTAGCTTTTGCACAAAACAGATCAAACCTACTTTATACTGTAAATAAACATTCCATTGGGTTGTGTGGGATGTGAGGTGCTGTCTGCAGGAATCTGGGCATGTTCCCGCCAGAAACCCTTCATGTTCTTTGAGCCATTCCATGTTGGTTTCAGTGATGTGGCAGAATGCATTGACCTGCTGGGACAGGCCACTGCCATCTGAGTGAGATTGTGCTTGATCTCGTGTCAGTTGTGACTCATTGTATAATCCACACGGATGCCAAGATCAACGAGAACATTTCCATCGAAAAGATGATTAAAGGTTTTCACTTCAACTGTCAGCAGCTTAAAAGTTAGCTGACGGATGCAGGTGGAGCTCAGGATAAGAAGCAACATGAAAAAGTAGGAATGCATTCAGCTTTCTACTTGTTCTCTGCCTTCTATTTGTTTAAAGTACCTCAGAAGAAAGATGACTTGTTTTGCAAATTAGACTCATACCAAATGAGATTAGCAACCTCGCAAGCTTTATTGCTGTACAGGCTTCCATTTAAATGAGGCAATTTCTCACAGATGAAAATACAAAAAAATTAAGATTCACACAAAGCAAGGCAAGCTGCTAGATTAAACAGCTGAGATAGCTTTCATAATGTTGCAACCGAGCAACCAGCTGGACATGTTTACATTACAGAACAGTGACGACACCTCCATAAGATGCAAACTCCAACCATCGTCCTTGGAATAATAGTGTTTCTCTAATATTGTGTTTCTTCGGAGAGTAACTTAAAGTGTTGCTTTAAGTAGATAAAGTTTAACTCCAGCTCCGGAGTAGTGAATCTCTGTCATCCAAATATACAGTGAAAAAACGAAACACCTCATGTTCATGTGCTGTGAAATAAACAGTGGGACCTAAAAAAAGTGTTTCCTTTAGACAGATTGTCAGAAAATCTATAAAAGGAAGAAAAAAAATCAACCTTTTAAAGAGACAGGCCGAGGCTTAAGATTGATTTTCATGGATTTTAGCTTAAAGTGTTCTGAACTGACTCACAAACTCAGTCATAACACTGTTTATAGCATGTCAATGATAGTGCAACACAGGTTTGAAGTCATATGAATCACATCTTTCTGACATGCCTGCTGTGACAAAACCCAGGGAGGCCTGATTAAAGCTGCAGACTGCCTGCAGCCATTTAAATCAACAAGCCTCTCCTCTATATTGTGTAGCCTAAAGGCACGGTGTCAGTTTGCTTTCACTTTCTTAGCTACTGCTCTTCTATTCAACACATAAGGTGTCAGAGTATAAAAGGGACACAGAGCAGGAATAATAAAAAAGAGCTTTTTCTTTAAACATCAAACAAACAAGATTGAAAGACACGCCACACATTTGAATTTCTAAAATGCAGGTCTAGAAGGAAATGCAAGCTTACTGACAGCAGCAGAAAAACACAGTGTCCTACCTTTTACGATGAGGTTGAGGAGCTTCGGCCGTGGGTTGCGTTCGCTCTGAATCGAACACGTGTATTGCCCGTCATCGGTTACGTCCACCTTCTGTATCTGAAGGCTGTACTCATGTTTGTCTCCAACACTGGACACTATGGACACGCGTGGGTCCACGGACCACTTGTCATCCCCTGCAAAAATGATGCTTGAGCGGTTCAGCCAGGCTCCTTTAGAGATCCCATCCAACAGGTAGCACCTAAATTGACAAGAACGATTCAGTTAGATTTCTTTAAAAAAAAAAACAGATTTATTTGACATTTTTTTGTTTGTTTTTTTTACACACAAAATGCAACTATCAATGCTGTGAAAACTATGTCATCCATTTCCAGCACGGCTAGAGTCTGTTTTGCATGGTATTAATCTTATTTCAGCTAACAGTTTGTTTATTAATATCAAAAGTATTAATACCACTTGAACTGTTTTGCATATTTTATATTACAACTTCAACCTATAATATATTTCATTGGGATTTCATTTGAAGAACAGCAAAGAGTAATGCCTTGGATACATCATACATTGTGAAGAATGGTGGTTGCAACATAAAGCTTTGAAGAAGGTTTTCTTTAGATGATGAGATAAAAGATAGAACTAAATACTAGTAAGCCAAGAGAAATCCCCTGTTAGAAGCTACACTGAATCTGGGACTGGAGCAGAGGTACTGCTTTAAGCAGGACAAAAACCCCAAACATACAGCCTGAGCTAAAATGGAATGATCTAGATCAAAGCATATCACCGATGGATTGACCTAGGTCAAGTCCAAACCTAAATCGCAAACAGAATCTGTGGGAAGACTTCAAATTTCTGTTCAAAGGTGTTCTTCGTCCAATCCCACTGAGTTGAGCTGTTTCTCAAAAGATGAGTAACATTTTTTTTCTCTAGAGGGAAACCTGATCCAGATGGACCATAAAATAATAATAAAAATAATAAATAATAAATAATAAAAAAAAAACTGCAAATAAGGTCTGTAGCTGCTGTCTAAAAAAATGTGAATAAGTTTAAATATGTTTTAGAACTCTTAATATTGCAGTCTCTGTCAAATATTTAGGAAATTATCTAATAATCTTACAAAAATAACATTTCACAAACAGACAGTTATGGAGTGTTTATCTTGAATCCATACCTCTCCCTCTCTCTCTCTCTCTCTCTCTCTCTCTCTCTCTCTCTCTC
>NW_015150928.1:63037-92267 GCF_000732505.1 Cyprinodon variegatus | reverse complement strand
CAAAATGCTTTACATAAAGCAAACAATAATAAAATAGAATGAAAATAAAAGCAATTACAGATTAAAAAAATTATAAAAGCAGGTAGTAAAGCAAACTGTTTGACCACAAACTAAAACTAATGATACATCAATTAATACTTTAACATTCAGAGGCAGTTTTTAACTTTGACCTAAAATGAGAGGAGAAGGAACATTAAAAAAATATATCAGAAAGTATGATATGGTATGATCTTGGTAAGTCCAAAACAACACCATTTTATAACCTGAAAGGATTTTAATTTGTATAAGACGGGGGTAAAATGATGGTGATCGCAGCAATATGGTTTAGCAAACAAAAAAGGGCAAACATTTATGGAAAATAATTTGCCTAAATTCAAATATATGTTAAAGTTTCTTTAGTAGAATAGGGTAATAGAATTGTTAGCAGGCTTGGGGTCAATTAAATTACAAGATACAATCAATATTTTATTTAATATTTTGTAAATTAACTTTTATTGACCTTTAAACTGTGTTTTTCAACTTTGATGGGGGGACGAATTAAAAGGCACTAAAACAGACAGAGGATTGATCTATAAGTACAGTAGTAGCCATTGAAAATGTCCACACTCTCCTTGATGGGTCCTTGGTTGGTCCTTGGCTGGTCCCCTACAATTCCTTTTTAAACATCGCTCTTTGTTCTAAAATATTCTTTCTGTCATGATTTATGGACATTAAGGTCTAAAGAGAAGCATCATCTCCTGGTCAGATCCTGTAATTTGGTGAAAGGGTGGAATCAGAGTAAAAAAATTTGCACGCCCAGGAGGAGGTCGGAGGCTGGAAGTTGGAGGGGATTTTGATGGGAGTTGCAGGGAAGCGGGCCGTCATTTGTCTGGTGTTTGACTGTAAAGGGCCATTTTGAATGGCTGCTACTGTATAGATCTGTTGATCAATTTATACTGCTAGGTACAATTAGCTTCACAAATAAATATACAGAAAAAGAAACAAGTGCGAATGTCCAAAATGGTTAATAATATTAGAACCTATTATGATTGATTAAACCAACAAAAATTTATAAATAAATAGAGAAAGAAAAACACCCCCATGCAGAATGAAATGTGTCCCTCATGGCAGTGCGAGCAGCTGGAGCAGGACAAGCTTCTGCAGGGAAGAAACTATTTCCAGATCAGCAAAGCAAAAACTGCTTCATGTCGCACCAACACAAAGCCACAATTGCTTTCCATATTTCATCATTATGTGAATTTGTGCATCATTGCTGTTAGCTCCACACAGAAAACTGATTGGTAAAAGCATTTCAGAAATAAGATGTTTTCACTACAGTCAAAGCTGCAAATCTACAAATTAATTTCCTGATACTGCTGGCATTTCAATCTGAAAAACTCACACCGAAACAAAAGCACAATTAGAAGAATTTTATTGATACAATTATCTTAAGACTTTGGCGCTCAGACCTCGGCAGGAAAAAATTAGCGCTGAATTTTACTTTAATATGCATAAGCAGGTCTATGAGAACAGCAATGTTTCCCTCAAGGCCTGAAACTGGTAGTGGAGTAGAGATAGATGAGTCGTGGATTTGATGACCTTTTAAGATGACCTCTGGATGCTGATTGGGCTTTGTGGAGGTGCAGCTCAAAGCTGATTGGTTTGCATCAGAGGCAGGTGAGTCTCTGATGAGGGTGGGTTATTTAGTTTCCACTGTTGAACTTCCGCTTAATCTATAGAAGTTTACTGTGCAAAATACTGTAAGACTAAATAAATTACACAGTATGTCACACCTCAAACTACTTTGAGAGAAATTACGTTAATAAATCAAATCATATCCTGTGACAGATGCTGCAATAATGACTAATATAAGGCAATAAGCTTGGCTGTTTTCTAGAAGTCATAGAGTGTGGGCAACAGTAGAAAGAAAAAAAAAACAAGGTTAAATCAGGAAAAGAAACACTCAGATCCCCTAAGCAGGGCTATTCCTCACCTTAATATGACATTATCCATTTGATATGTTGTTAAAAAAAGAAAAAAAATCAATCAGGGTGTTTGATTTTTAATTGATCTCATGTCCAATAACCATAGATACAGAAAGCTAATGGGGATTGCTAGTGACGGTCAGATACCAGGCTAACTAATATTATCATTGCATATTTTGTTTCTCGCTGAATAAATATTGTCATTTAAGTTGTCTGGAATACTTAAGGGTTTAACAAACAAATCAGGAAATGGGCCAAAAACTTTTCTCACCTCTGTTTTCTGTTGAAAGGGTCATTATCAAGTAGTAAATGTCAGGTATTTTAATGAAATTATAACCAAGAAAAGCAAACCTCTTGGTAAAGCTACAATAGATTTTCAACAGTCATTGTTTCCATCATCAGTGTGTATTATATCATAATCACAAACAATCTAGATGGAATTTCCAATATAGGGTAAAACATTCAATACTAGTTTGATTTCTGCTCCAAATACCAAAAGCAGAGATTTGTTTTGCTGTTGATTTTCACACCTGGACATCATGATGACAAGATTAATGAACCTTAATATTGATTATTGATATTCAATTAAGTTATATAGCTAATATAAAACACATCAAGTTGACCGAACAGCTTTACAAGTTGACCAAACATCAATGAAAAATAAAAATACAGAATAAAACTGTTAGTAAAATATCATAAAATATAAGGAAGCCAAAAAAAGAACTGAATTTCTAAAATCTCCTCCGATGATGATGGAAAAAATCTTGCTAGAATGTAATGATAACATTGCAATTACATGCACTGCTACTTTGTGGAAGAACCTGAACATACCATTTGTAATGTTCTGTATTCCAGCAAGGTTTTTCACCCATACTTCTGACCAGACATCTGCTGTGATTTATAATTTAAAAGGCAGGTAAGAGTGCAACAGAAAGTGAGAAATACAGCGAACATCTGTGTAGCCCAGAGCCACTGACCTGAATAACTTGCTTGGCTATTAGCACTATATTAACTGAGGTATAAAAGGTATTCTATTGAACTTATTTGTTGTTAACCAATCTTTTTGTATTTTTATGGTTTCATAACAAAAAATTTAAAGCAACTTAGAGTAATTCAGATTTATTTAAACTATGTTAAAATTTTAAGAACAAGACTATTTAAAAAGGTTTCTGTTATGTCTCTTTGGCCTTTGAAAATAATACATGTGCCATCTTTCAGGGACAGGCAATTAAGTCAAATACAACATATTAAAATTCCTTTCACTGTTGTCTATTTTTTTTTCTCCAGTTACATGCACTCTTTCCTGTCTCTGTCTCTCTTTCTCTCACCCCTTAGTTCTGATCCCCTCTTTTTCTCATCTCTCTTTCCATCTAAGTGTCTGTTCCAGACGATTTTACTCCTTAAATAACTTTCTATAAAGTTTCATAAACAAGTACCAAGCAAAACCTTATGGCAACAGTCCTAATGGTCTGCTGGTGAAAGCAAGGTTGTAGGGCAATCATCTAGATCTAGAACATCAATCCCCAGAGCTACACTGGTAAAACAAAAACAAAATAAAAACAAAAATTCATGTTACTTAGTCAGCACTCTGATAACATCAATTTCAACCTGGAGAGACTCACTCAGAGAAAAGCTGCAATTGAAAAAATATTCAATTTATTTTTACAGGTAACATAATCTCTGAAACCAGTTGATTGCAAAAATTCATAGAGACTTTGCAATCCCTCGCACTGAGCATGCATGTAGAGACAGTGGAGAGGAAAACTCCATTTTTAAATGGAGGAAACCTCCAGAGGAACCAGGCTCAGTGTGAGCGGCCATCTGCTGAGGCCGACTGGGGTTCGAGACAGAAGCAGATAAAAACAAAAGTTAAGTTATTTGGCGCTTGGGTCCCGGCAGAAAACTTTGATGCTGTGAACCAACATACGCCTCAATGAGTAACCTACAAAAAGATTAGAGTAGTCTTCCCCCTTAGCCTGAACACTGGTGGTGGAACAGAGAGAAGCTAGGACAGGAGCTTGAATAATGATTTGAGAAGGTGCGGCCCCTAGTTGATTGGCTGGAGCTGAACAATGGATATTTCAGATGATTCAGGTGAAGCTACCAAAAGCCTTCCAGATTGAATTTATTCTTAAACTTAAATTCTAACATTTATCACCACCAGGTCATGCAGACAGATGTATTTTAGAACAGTGTTTTAGGTGTTGCATACTAAGACCGAATGAATTCCTGAGAAAAAGCACTTTATTTCACCTCTACTGCGAAACATGAAACACTACTTTTTTTTTTTATAAGAGCAGACGGTTGTCTGAACTTGTCCGCCCCAAGACTGACTTAGAGTAAAAGGAGAGTTATAGAAAAAAAGGTTTATATGACTGATGGCAGACTGTAGAACTAAGAGCATCAAATTACAGATGAGTTTCTCTTTCTTCATCTACGTTCCTTATGTGATACAATAACTCAGTGTTCTTTTATAATGGAAAAGTAATCCCTAATTATTTTTTTATTTAGTTTAGAATATCTTTTCACATATAAGTCCTCACTGCTCCCAACAAATCAAACACATTACTTATTTATATTTCTGTTAGTTGCACAGGTTTTTTGTCAAATGTCCTTTTTCCCCGCATAAAAACAAAAACAGTTCTAAACAGTTTTATTTAAAAGATTTTAAATAATGTACCAGCAAAGCTAAACTTAAAATATCAACAATCTAAAAAAGCAGTCATGTTAATTTGATATGCAAAGATGTTAATACTAAATTTAATTGCTAGAGCTTGAAATAAGCTGTTTCTTTTCAGGATTTTTGTTAAAACTAAAGCTAAAAACGAACAGTATTCAACAAAGTCCCTTTTAGTGTTGTCACCGAAAATTAATTCTATAAATTCAAAGCACAGTCCTCCCATCAGGTATGCCTTTTTGATCCACTCTCTCTAGGGGTTTCCCTTTAGTCACGAATAGCGGCAGAGAACTGATAACAACTTCAGTGGCCTTTCCTTTTATCAATCTCCCGTTCAGGAGCCTCTGTGTTGAATAAATGCAGGCCAATTAGTCCTCAGACGTCGAGGTTTCCATTCTGAAGCAGCTCTGACAGCAGAACCATCTACTAACTGATATTTTTATTCCTCTGTGCTTCTTTCTTAGGAACCAGGTTCACAACAAGACATTTAAAAAAAAAGCTAAATATATCCAATCTTGTAACAGAGGTTGATTGCTGTATTAAACAGCAAATGTGAAAAATAAGGTGTTTAAAGGAGTTTTATGCACAGAGAATAAGTTAAAACTATTAAAAACCGTCTGTCAGCAGCTAAGATATGCACACAGTAATCTGTTAAGGAAAATTCACTTAACTCTCTGCCTGGATGCCATTTTTAGGAAGCATGATATCAATATTTTGACCCAGATTCCTACCTGGATAAAATTGTTTACTTGAAGAGTTAATATCTTTCTGGCACCAGCCCCACATATCTCCACTTATAAATGGATTTCTCATCTTTCACAGTTTCTTAATTTGCAGTCATACGTTTTTTGTTTTTTTTTTCTGATATATTTGGCAGAGAAAATGATTATTTTTCTGGATGGGCAAACAGGTTTTATTAGATTTCTTGTTATGCATTGGTTATGCAAGGTTGTTAAAACTGTAATGGTGTTACCATATGTTTTATGAACCATATGTTTAAGGAGAACAAACATTACAGGTCTGCCTGGGTCCAATTCCAGAGAAGAAAGAAGAAGCAGAAGTTAGAAAATCTATTTAAACTTTGTTTGTCAAAGCAATATTAGAAATAAAGGCAGTGCTGGTTTTATAAAAAAAAATATGTAATATTATCACTGATTTGAAAAGTGGGGTATATATTCCTTAGTTTTTGGGTTGTTTTACAGCCAAGTAAAAATTGGAACCCTAGTGGGGCTGGGCAATCCGCAATTAATATCTTATCAAGATATTTGGTGAACTTATCTTGATAACAATAAAAGCTATGATTAAAAAAATATATATATTATTATTATTTCTTCACAGTATTTCTTGGGTAACTTTATGGCTTTGACTGCTTACCACTGCATCATAGCCCCATAATCACAAATAATACTATGGAAGAATATAAACATTTAAATTCGGCTTCTTCAGGAAACCAGTTGCATAAAGAAACACCAATTATATCTCTAAACATCTCATAGTATCTGAATTTAATCATATTATTCAAATGTGGCAATATGTCCCAATGGAAAAAATAAATAAGGAAAAAATTGTAAGAATAAATATTTTGACAATTCAACCAGTTTCTGGAGCTTTTGATTATAAGTGCTCCCTATTTATCATTTAGACGATAAATCAAAAACATGACTAGAAACTTATCATGATAATGATAAACAATATGATAAATACCAACCCCTAGACCCTAGCATACCTATTTAAAAAATTTAATTATGATTAAAAAGTACTCATATGAACACCAATAAAATTTTTTAACTGTAAAGGAATCAATAAAAAAAAACATGCATTTTTTTCCCCCCTCATTTTAAGCATTTCACACATAAAGAGCGACTGTGTGTGTTCTGTGAGCTGCACGGCTTTTGGAGCAGGTTGCTACCCCGGGGTGCACTGAATCATCAAATGAGGAAATGTATTCCTCATTGACTGACTGGGTGTTAAAGCAGAGGTGAAAGCAGACTAGGAGTGATCAGTCAATGAAAAAAAGGCAGTCTTTTCTGCAGTGAATACATAAAAAACATTATACTTCCTTATAAATCTTTTAAGAAATATAGATCAAACAATATTAGACATATTCCATGTAAAAAACAGATTACATTGAGTGAAATTCACTTGAATTTCTGGATTTAACAATAACTACTTTTGACGGGACACTGAAATAATGGACCTCTGTGTTGAGTCATATTTATACCTTTGCTTAACTGACAGTCATCTTTTATAAAATCGGGTTTCCTTTTCATCATCAGGTATTTCAATAAAAGAATTGTATCTTTAAACACATTTTATATACCTTTACTTTTCTGGATGGCAACAGAGGGTCAGTCAGTTTATTTACCAACTGATAGACCTTTCATACTACTGTACTAAACTATTGAAAATCAGTTTATTTATGTGGTAGTTAAGTATTCAACGGATTATGGGACATAATAATACCATAGAAAATTGTTACGGCTTTGTTTATATTTTACCAAAGTTGTTAAGTAATTTTTTTAAAGCCTCAAAGCCCCATTTTGGCCGGTTGACACTGTCATAAGAGATTTTGACCTAAGATCAAACCAAAGAACGTCTCAGAGACTTCCTGAAGGTAAATATTATGTATTGAAGTCATTTTATTCCATTTTTTCACAGTAGACTATGAGTCAATCAATTTATTTGTTGGTTATTTAACTGGCTTTGAAAATGTCCTACTAGCACATATGAATTTGCTTACTGTAGGTTCAAAACATCCCTCAGTTTACAGCTCTATTTTATCCCTAAAAAGGTTGGATGTGAAAAAAAAAACAGAACTGCAGAGGTAAACACAGAGAAAAGGAAGAAATGACCAGCAACTATAGAGAGCACAAAAATGTTATGTCTACGGGCAGCAGCAAAAACAGATACAATAAAAAAGGATGGATTAACAATTCAAGGATTGCTTAGGTGTACAGGGAGAAAGCAGATAGTGGTTTAGCTGTAGCTCTGACAGTATCGCCATCAATGCATAAAGAAAACAAGAGCAGAAGAGCAAAGAGATCAGTTTATGTCCCACATGTTGACAGTGTTAAAGAATCATCCTAAAAGATATTAACATCCCTCTTGTCAATAAACAGATGCAATCTGAACCCTGCTCAAACTGTCACTCAAAGAGTTAATAAATGTCAGCACAGAAGCTCAATGTCTATGACAGAAGGAAGTCAATCAAAGTAGATCTCCTTTTTTTAATGAGAACTTTTCCCATCGAAGTTCTCCAGTCAGGATGTGTGAGAGGATTTGTGAGAAACAGGACACTGCAGTGTTGTAAAATTGAGGTAGCGAGCATCAAGCTCTTAATCCTTAATATAATCTGTCTGACTGTGACCAACGATGGGACACATGGAAGGCTTTCCAGCTCTAATCCACATCGACAGAGTGATGAAAGAAAGCATCTAACGTCACAGACAGAGAAATACATATAACGCTTTATGACTATTCAAGACAAAACGCCACTTTAACTGAAGTGCTTTGTGAAAGATGCCCTTGTTCTGAAAAAAGAGCTTATTTCTATTGAAACAAGATGGAATCAATCAGATTTTTCCATACATATAAAGTATAATCAGTTTTTTTTTTTGTCAGCAAGTTGTTGGGGGTATTTTTGCTTCTTCCCCCGCATAGAACAATCTGCTCTTAAGTCCCTTTGGTTGAATAACTTTGATAAACAAGCTTAGAATCAGCAACAAAGTTATTTCCCACTTGGAAATCCAAGTAAAAGTCTGTGGCTCTTTTTTATTGTTTCCACCCACGCAGCTGCAAAGATTAACAAGCTGTTTATGTCCGTTCAAGCACAAATCAACATGAGCCTTTTCACCACAACTACTTCAAGTACAGAAAGTCATTTAAAGTGCTACTTGAGTAATCTTTTGATTCATTTTATGAAATCGGTTGTTTTTTTTGTTTTTGTTTTTTTGGGCATTGACTAAATAAACACATTTCTGATAGAAAAATAAAATGGTGATATCCATAAATGAGTAAGGCAGCAGTCAATAGCCTACATGCAGTTCTTCACCAAATCCAGTTCAATTGCATAGATGTTCTGTAAAGAAGTGCATTAAACATTTGCACCCGAACTATGGTTGGTAAATCTATTCCTAAATGTCACACTACAGCTAAGCAAACATCAATAAACTCCTCTCTTGATACAGTCTCAGATAAATAATTGTCTTTGAACGTATTCACTAACTCAAATGCATATCTTCATCATAACAGAGAGTGAGAGCCTCATTGTATCACATGAAGACAGGTCACATTAGAGCATACCACAGAAATCATTATTCCACTTTAGTGGTACTTCTACTGTTTTCTCAAATTTGTAACAGTTACCCAAGGAGAGAAAAACTGCAGCAAACTAAAATGGACAGTTCTTATTTAAACACAATGAGCCTCACTGAGCACTTGGAAATGAATTGTCTCATGCTTCTTCAGTCAAATTGAAAATAAAGCATCCTGAAGCTGAGGAGCCACTTTATATCACTTCAGTTCTGCTACTTTGAATTATAAAGGTCCGACATGTACAGTGTGTCCATGCAGATGAGAGCAGTAAGAGGAGAGTTTTTTTTACCAGGTTCCCCTCAGTTTGTTTGTCAATTATTAATAACAAAGAACATTTACATTTTGTTAATTTAAAGTTGATATAATCTAATAACACTATCAGAGTCTATAGGAGCAGATTAAACATGTGTCAGCCTGAAAGTATGGCTATAACTAAAATCTCAAGTTTGATATAAAAACCATAGATTAACTTGTAAAAAGCAAAGTTGTTTTCATTGATAGTTTTCTGTGAGTGGAATAGAAAGGAGACACCTGCAGTGTACAGTATCTGTGAAATCAAATTATCTTGTCCTTCAAAACTGCTGGTTTGACACCAGGCACTTCCTACCCCCCTGTGGTTCCTGCAAAAAGACAGACTAGCAATTACTATAGGGTTGTCATGACTTTTACTCATAAAGTTTACACTGAAAGTTAAAAGTAGCTAAAACAACGTCTTTTCGAAACGTCTCTTTTTTGCTTATATAAATGAAAAGCTTTAAAAAAAAAACCTAATATAATAATTTACCTTTAGGAATGAAAAAAAAGCAATATTTGATGGATTAGGTTAGAGGGGCCTATATAAGACATTTATTCATTTTTAACAAAATTAAAAAAAATGCATGTGGATAACAAGCTTTCTTTAAGGAAAAATGTAATCATAAAAAAATAATACTTTGATTTTCCTCTGATTTTTACCACTTGAATAATATTAAAATGAACTTTTATTAAACAAAAGATTCCTTAAGGGAAGACTTTGCAAACTCAATATGCACTTCCAAGTATGAATGATGATATACAGTAATGTAATGGTAGCTTATCATTAAAGAAGATAAACAAGACAGAACTTTTATTACTAAGCTAGTCTATGCCAGAGACCTGGAGACATTATTGAAAGTAAACAAAAGAACAGCATGAATTTCTTCCTATGCTTAAAAAAATCAATTCCTTTGTCATAGATTTTAAAGCTATCTCTATTAGTATGGATCTACAAAAAGAGGGAAGCCATACTGTAAACAGCCAACAGGCAATGCTTTTTGTATGGTAGGAGAAACGACTTTCTTAAGTGATTGTTTTACAGCTTGAGTATCCTGTCGCATGACAATTTATTATTTATTTATTTATTCTTTACAAATTATTTAAATGCTTCTCCTTGTTTTTTTATGCATTTTTATCCCAATTATTAGGGGATGCGGTTTATTTTGTTCACTGTGTCTGAGCCAAATAAAGAAAGCTGTTGTATTCTACCTCCCCTTCCATCCACCCCATGGGTGGCACATTAGGGCTAATTATTACAGCAGTAGGAAGAACCTAAAGAATGCCTAACCAGCTTGAGTGGCAGTGTTTTTTGGATCAATGTTTTGACAACTAAATTACCGTATTACAGATAAAAGTAGACTAGCATTTCTACAGCATGGAGTTGTTTTGTAAAATGGTGGAGCAGTTGTAGCTCTGCTTTTAATTGGATTAAACCCACAAAAAGGTGTTTGTCATTTTAGCTCACATTAGAGGACAGTTGTATCCACTAACTTTGACAATTACAACTTACTTTAGTAAAGTCTTTGGATCTATTTGCTTATTTTTCCCTAAAAAAATTTTCATGTTTCATGACTTATACCCTGTAACCTAACATACTATAAACAAAGTAGGAAAAGTGAGAAAAGCAAAATAAAAATCAATATGACAAGTCATCTATTTGTTTTTATACAGGAAAGATTTTTATTGTGATTATTCATGCATGACAAATTCGTAAACTGATCAAAACCTTTGAACAATTTTGAAGATATCGTTCAAGAAATCTCTCTTTTCACATGAAAATCTTTGATGGTATAGACTCTTTTTATGTTCTTTGACTCTGTCTCATGCAGTTTTCCCCCCCATTTCTTATAAATGCCTCGGTTATGAGCTCGTAATGACTGACTGGAATGTGACATTCAACATCAGTGAGTGTCTCTTGTCTTTCCTATGGAAATAAGGGAGAACTTTATGTGACAGCAGGGGGAAAAAGAGGATAATGCAAATATGGTGAATAACCACATTTCTGCTTTGTATAAAGACACAAGTCGTGGGTGGCTGACAAATCCCAGACAAACACATGTGAGTTCTTGGTGCTATAATGCACTCTGGGCCCTGGGAGCTCTTTAATTATGCTTTATTTCATTTCAAAAATGCCATTAGAAGCAGACATTAAACAGAGCACCAGATCACTTACAGTGAAGCTTCTGTCTTCCTTAAGTGAGATCACTCATTCTTTTTTATAGATAATCTTCCTATTTAGGAATAAGAGACACAGATTCCACAAATCACTACCAAAGTTTTATAAAGCTAATATTTCAAGACCATAACAAAAATGTCTATCCTACTCTGCTGACAGTTTAAAATAATTCTAATAAAATACACATCTTACTGCAGGTTCAAAAAGTACTAAGTCCAGGTGGAATAGGAAAGCAATGTTGCCCTTATAGTATGAACACAAGATATAAAGATATAGCTACTATGTATTAGGAGAGTTTTTTCAATTTTATTCCTTTCAAACATTCAAATAACAAAAAATCTTTTTGCATGAAACTCTGATGCTGCAAATTATGGTAAAAATAATTTTGATTTAATTTGACCATACATGGCAATTCTCCATTATGCTGCTCTGAAGCTTGTTATCATTTAAACAAAGGATCATTACAGTCTTCGTGCTGCACAGAAGAGGAAACAATAAAAAAGGGCAATAATACGGTTTCATTTCAAGAAACATGTGATAAATGCTGTAATTAAATCAAACGCAGCACAATCTAAATGCTTTTCAGATGCAGCAAAGCATTAAAAATGGGAATGGTGAAGGTATAACAATAGTGCCTTTGAAATCAGAGGTAATGTGCGCCCTTCCTGGCAATATTTATACTCGCTCTCCTGGGAGAAGTGAGCATAGAAGAGTCTCTTGCAAACACTTGATTTGCCTTTGATTACTGCTATGTCAACACGGGACATATCTTTGTGAGCATATTTTAATTATAAGGCATTTATCTAATAATGAAGATTTAAAAAAAAAAAAAAAACTTGAATGTAAGGAAGTTAAAAATATAACAACACCAGAGTCTAATTTAAGAGACTCAATCATAAAGGACAGTTTTAAACTTCATACAGTTTAAGTTTATTTTTTCATTTATTTATTTATTTTTGTTATTATTATGCCAAATAAAGTTATAGTTTGATTATTAGAAGGAATGTTCATCGAGATACATTGCTCATTCCCCCCCTGAACTTTTCCACAACAAATTACTGTATGTGACAACCAAAAACTGTAATATATTTCACGGGAAAAACCTAAGCAAAATAGCAAGTTATTGTGAAGGGAAAGACAGATTTTATTTGATATCTTTGCTGTTATTGTTGTTTGTGTAAGAGACAAAGCACACACATACACCTGTAGAAGCAGCTGATTTGATTTAATGAGATAATATTGAACTTTTTGTCATGAGTGTTAACACCTTGAAAACACTCTCCCAACATTTCAACACAGTGGTGGCAGCATTATGATATGGAGTGAGAGGGAAATTAATTAGAGCTGACCAGATAATAGATTATGAATAAAGGGTAGTCATGGAGATAAAGTTGTCAAGTAATGGACTAAATAGCTTCACCTTCTGGTAGGAAAACCATCAATATACAGGTAGAGCTAAAATGAAATGGCTTAGATCAATAGCCGAACAAAAAGGCAATACTTAAATCCACTTTTGGATCTGTAGAATAATATTAAAAATGATCTTCGGGGTCTAATTTGACAGAGTTTATGAAAAGAAAGAAAACAGGCTATGGCTACAACTAACGCTCATTTTGCAAATCGATTATTCTTTAATCTTTTTGATTAATCAATTAATAATTTGATAGCCAAAGATTCTTTAAAGAAAACTTTTTACAAAATTAAACCAGGTGAAAATGAAAACATTTCTACTGGAGGAGTTCTGGATAGAGCATATTGACTGATGAATTTTCTTCTTTTTTTAATCTTATATGCAAAATATTTATATATTATTTTACAATCTTGATATAATTACTGCTCTAAGTGGTTTGTTCTGTCAGCTAAAGGCACGTTTAACAGTTTCTATACTCGATTATTTCAATAACCGATTAATCACGGTTAATCATATGATTTTTTTAAGCTCCAAAACAGGCAAATAAAAGACTATCATGTCTAGATTTACATGTAGAAGAATAAAAGCGTTTTTACAAAGTATTGAATCAGGGAAGATGACACTAGGCTTTTCTGCTTTGGATTTCTAAAAAAGAAAAGGAAGAAACTATAAATTATTTTTGTCAATTAAGTTCTAGTATATCATGGGCTGCAGAATGAAACCTCAACAAACACATTAATGTCTGTATATATAAGTTAATGTGTTTACAAAGTTGAAGTGGTATAATTAGAGACTTAACGAGACTAAATATAACTGTCACCACTTAGCCTAAAAAACTTCCAGATAACCATGATTAATTGGGATCTTAATTGCTTTTATATACATTTGAATTGCATCTAACAAAAAGGTTGCTGCAATGTGTAGGTTTACATCGTGTACATAAACAAGAGTCCTTAGCAACAAACAAAAGTTATTTGTTTGTGTTTTAGGGGATTAAAACCTTCAAACAGTGACAGGGGCTGCTTTAATTCTGCCATACTGCTACTGGTGACATTTGCGAGCATTAAACGTATTTTTCAGCATCTGTTTTCACAAATTTTGTCTCCCTCTTGTGCGTTAGTCTATTTGCTCTGTGTACTTGAGTTTCTATCTCTGGGCTGGCAGGGAGGACCCTGAACAGCTCAGCGGGGACATCTGCCTCCCACAGCCATCTGTGCTCAGGTCTTTCTAATCCCTTCTCTCTGTCAGGCTTCTTCACTTTCCTTTTTCAAATGTCGTCCTCCAGCTCGCGTGTTTACAACTTCAAACGCAGGCTGTACATATTTTCTCTCATACACATGCAAAGTTTAGGCAACACAGAACGATATAAATACTAAAGAGGGAAACAATCTTTCTTTAATTTCATGTAGGATTAAAACACAAATGAAAGAAAGAAAATGACCTCAGGAACAAACATATGGGAAAGATGTGCAATTTATGATACGTATGAATTTTTTTTATGTTGAACGCTGCCATTTTTCTTGTACTTTTAAAATTAAATTCCTTTTAGTAGTAAATGTGATCAAACTTGTTTTCCATAAGCTTTTCTATTCTGTGCCTCTCTATTATTTTTTCAAACAAGACTTCCAAGACACTTAACCAGTATAAAAATACATTGCCTAAACTAAGATTAATAACATAGCCTATTTACATTTTTAAGCCAACACTTTCTTTCCTTAATAGAACAATCTGCCTTTGCAGCTTGCCTGTTGATGCTTTGAAGTATTCATGAGCGTGAAACGTGTTCTTAGTTGGGTATTCCACTACTGTCTACATTCACCAATCACCAACCAAGTGACCGGTTGAGCCTGGCAGTGTGCTGCTGAGACACGGAGAACTACAGTCAGTTTAATAGGGCAGACTGGATGTAGGTTACGCTGCCATTCACTGCCTACAATCACCAGGGTTTACATAGGAGTTTATGGTCCTTTATGACAGCAGGTCTTTTGGTGGGCTTCAGTTCATCAAGAGAGGTAACAACCCATTGTGTTTGTCGGCTCAGTAAAACTACAATTGTAAATAAAAGCTTTATCATTTGTTTCATTCCTTTAAAAGGAAGAAAAAACGTCACAAATGGAGATAGAAAAGTTGGAGCAACTTTCAACTAGGGCTGCATCTAACAATTATTTTACAAATGGATTCATCTGTAGATTTTTTTTCTCCTTTAATCGATTAATAATTGGATAGCCAAAGGTTCCTTAAAGAAGATTATTTACTTAATAAACCAGGTGAAAATAAAACTTGGAGAGAGCATATTGAGAGATAAAAACCCTTTTTATTTAATCTGAAATGCAAAATGTTCATATATTTTTTCACATATTTGATATGTGCTGCTCTAAGTGGGTTGATCTGTCATTTAAAGGCATGTTTTAGAGTCTCTATACTCCAGTTAAGAATTTATCAATTACTAAATAATTGGACTTTTATTTCAAAAATTGATTAATCATGATTGATCTGATTGTTTCAGCCCTACTTTCAACCAACTTTTTATTGGTTCATTTCTGCAAACCTGTTAACGTGACAAAAAAATAATATATATAAAAAATATTCAGGAGACAAAATACCAATAAATACATTGAATGCATAAAAGTTTAAGCACATAAGGAATAGATACCAAATAATTAAAATAAGAAAATAAATAACTATGATGTTTAATACTATGGGATCAAGTCAATTTTACCAAGTTATTCATAACTTGGTGCAGCTACTGAAATATCCTCAATTTTGGCTACTTCGTTTTTTGGTTTTAAAATGATTTTTCCTTTCCACTTCCCCCACATGCATGCTAAGTAGAAAAGCTGCTGCAGTGTCCATGAACTGATGCAAAAACGTTTTCACTGTTGCTTCTACAAGCTAGTTTAGGAGTCCCCAATTGGGGACTGGATAAATGCTTGAGCAGTTAGAATAATAAACCACAACTCACTGCATCCGTAAGTAGGAATGAATTAGAATATTATGCATCTAATATGAATATATCTGTACAAGTGGACTTTATCGCTGTACAATTGGAATTTTTGTTGTGAATCTGCACCAAAGATTCAGTCTGCAGATGAAATTCAACTGCCGGCATAGATTGTGAAGAAAGGTGCCACCTGGTGAAGACCCAACCAAAATCTCGTTAAAATCCCATCTCGCTTCTAGGAACCCAATATGACAAATATCTATCTTGTGAGCTGCTTGCATCGTTACAACCCTGTTTTAACATTTTTCATGTCAAAATTCACAATATTTTGCGTATTTTGTGGTAAAATTGTATAACCAAGCCACTTTATCACCACTTTGTTTAGTTTTTCTTCCTATCACAAGCAAGATGATGTTGTTTATTTATTCATTTGTGTGCCTGCTCACATTACTCAGAGGTGTCTGGTAGAAAACGCTAAAGATAATTTGCATGCCATACTTACAAATCAAAAACACTGCAGGCTCTCAATCCAAAGTGAAAAAGTAAACATGCATATCAGTTACTGGCTACATTTCCTGTTCCAAGGTGATATAGTACATGAATATCAACAGATAACCATGTCCGTTTAAGTGAAATCAAGTTTCATGTCTTCAAAGAATACATGACATTAAAAATGTCAGACTTAAAACTAACCCTTTGATGAACAACAAATGTAACAAACCAGAGTTTATAATTGCCTCCTGGAGGCCTTTATCCTTCCTTTTTGATGTGCTCTGTCTTTGCCACAAATGGACAATCCTTCACTGTCAGTGCAGTCAGGAACCTCTGCACAGTACGATAGGTGGGACCGCATCCATCACTCTGACAAAGGGAAATAAGCAATTGCCACAGTACTTAACTGTTTTCAGTCATCTACAAATATTGGAATAAATACACTGTGCAAAGGAGAAGTCCCTGTGGGTACAGTCATATTTTACATGCCCCATTTATGCTTTGTGGCTTTCTATAGGGACTTTCCAGGGTTTTTTTTCTGTCTGGCTCATGATATAAACACACATGCATGCAGCAAGTTTCCTCTACTGTGTAACAGAGAGTGTGAAAGAACTGGGTTGTTCATCCTGGAATGCTTAACATCCTGCTTTTACTTCAGAAGATCAAAGAATAAATCATCTTGTAGGACTGCTAACAGATCGGGTCATACAGCAGAGAAGACGTGTAGAGATTGTCTGAAACCTCAAGCTTCGGCTACCAAATTATAATGACAGAATTCAGCCGATTTCTATAAACACTACATTATATGATGAAGTCTAGTAATTAAGGCAGTTTAATTACTAAAGGGAACTTCAGCATTAATGTTTTAATTTGTGTATGTCAGTGGATGCACATCAGTATGCTTGTTAGGGAGGAGGCAGCAGAAGATTGGATGAATACAGAAATTAGGTGAATGCTCCTCTGTTTAAAATGCAGAGCCTGTGCATTGGCAGGAACCAAAAAGGCCTGAGTTAAGCTAATTGCCAGGCCATTTGGCAAGGATTATGTACAGCTCAGGTTTTGTACAACAAACAGGGTCTCTGATTCATAACCCTGATTTGAGTGACTCGTTTTATTAATAGAGCAATAGGCTGTCTTAATCACTGTAAAACTTCACAAAAGAACTAGGGAAGATTAAAGAACAAATTACTTGAATTACAGAAACCAATATTTCTCCGGAGAGTGTGACGATCTTAAACAGGTTGATTTCAGAACACAGTGAAACAAGTCGGACAGAAGTAAACAAACCATTGGTCTATACTAAGAGTTCCAGATGACAGCCAACAGGGGGCACAACATGGGTTGGAGAGGCACTTATTTACCGCACTCCACCTTCACTCAGAGCCTATTGCACCTAACTAACTGAAGAGTTGGTCAGCAAGGTGAAAAACAATTCTATTCCTCCAGGAGTGTCAACACTGGTATACAGTTTTAAGGAGGCAATCAAACAATCCAAAGCTCCAGGCGGTGCGTGCTAGCTAAGCTGGACCGAACAATTTAAGTTAAATGATGGATGGCAGACAATTTATATGTTACCTGCTTCCTGAGTGAGTTTTCCTTTTGTTTACTTTTCAACTTTATTAACTTCAGAGCAATGATGTCGTGTAGATCAAGACATCACAAAAAGCTTCCCAATGAAACATATGATGCATCTCAGAAATTAATAAAGCTACATAAAGTCAAACTATAGCTTGCTTACGTCCTTTTCTCTATCGATTTAACCGATACAATTGTAAAAATAAGTATAAATCTTTTTTGTTTTTTTCTTAATAAATATACTTTTTTTTTAAACTAAATATATCAAAACAACATAAGATGCATAGGACATTTTAAATGACACGAAAACAAAATAAAAAACCTAAAATGTGTTGATTTGTATAAAACAATCATGTCCCATATAGGTGTCAGTTCTTCTGGTTTAGTTCTGATGACAAATAAACAGGTTTCTCAGTACCTCTCAGTACAGCAGAAGAAAAATCTCATGTTGGGTAAAAAGAACAAGCTGAGCTTGTACCTCGAAAAAATGTGCAGTGCTGTAGCTCCTGCAGATCATGACTGTTTCATTGACATTATGTGCAGAATTAAATAAGTCAAAATCCCTTGCTAGGTAGCTAATAGTTGAGAGATCCAAAAAGCCTACTAAAGATGCACTAAAGATGGTGAGGAGTGATACAATTATGGATAGAACAGCAGAAAACAAAGAATGATTTACTTATTCCATAATCAGCACAGAAGCTTTCAATCGATACTAAATAAAATCGATATTCAAACTAATTGTGGCTCAAAGGATCTAAATCAAATAAAAATGAGAGGCTGCTAGCCAATTCCTGACAACAAAAAACAATTATTTGAAAAAAAAATGCACAACAATTCTTTAGAAGAGAAAAAATACCATCCATAAATCTTGCTACATGCCCAGAGGAACACATCTGGGTCACTGCTGTCAGTGAGGAGAAGGAAGCTGACGCTACAACTCCCATAAGCCCATAAAAGTTAACAGATATTTAAAAAAGACTGCATGCTCAACTTGAGCTATGACGTTCAAATCGTAAATTCAACAATTTGGCAAACATTGAAAGAAAGCATTGATGGTTTTGTTTACACACCTTGGCTTCCTAAGTTTAAATTAATGAAAATCTTTTATCCACAGCCTACCAGGGTATTGCTGCTTAACATTCACTACAGTATGACCAGAGTTTCCCCATTTTCCGATGGCTATATCTAATGTGATAATGGAACCATGTAACAGAGGTCAAATTACCTCAGAACAACTAATAAAGCATGCCACAATTACCAACACTCAGTCCATTATAGCACATTAAGTATTTGGTGGAACAGGAGCCAACATATTTATAGCCAAAAAATTTCTGAGGAATGATTCTAACAGCTATTTATATCAAAACCTTAAAGGATTGAGGAAATTTTAAAGGTAAAAAGGGATCCAATTTGGCATTAATATCCAAGCTGTGCTCAATAAAAAAGAAATTGAGTTTATATGTTTAAAGAAGGAAAGTATATAATAAAAAAGTTTTTCTTTTGCCACTGATAAAACCAATGAATTGTAGAAATTTAGTGCAGCTTTTGCTTTTTCCTTTTACCAGCCTACCCACAACATTGCCTTAAACAAGACTATCTGAATGGGGTGATAGGTTAAGTGTTTGCTCTGGACTAAAGAATACAGAGAACTTGACCAAAATAATTGGTTGAGAACAGTTAGGAGCCATTAGTCCGGCATTATGTTGACACAGCAGAGAGCTGTTTTAAAGCAGCAATTAAATTCTCTTTGAAGCACACTGTTACTGTCAGCGAACACCAAAGAGAAAAGCAGTGTTAGGGAAAGTTTATCCGATAAGAACGGCATTCCATTTGGCTGGAATACATATACAAACAAATCCCTGTTTGATAGTCCCGTGACAAATGACGGTTATAAAATGACCTTGCAGAGCAGATTTAAAACTGGTGACAAATAAGGATTGTCCAGAACAAGAAACTGACAATATTGTCTAGGAATATTTCCCAGAGAAAGCCCCAGTGTCTGGATTAAGGAAAAAAAAAAATGTAATGACAGTAAGTAGTGGAGCAAATTGTATGATACATTTTCCATTAGTGACAGTAATCCTTCAACTCATTAAAACAAAAATAATCCAACTGCATTCAAGCTCTATCTGATTTAATTCAATAACCTTCAGATCAATTGTTATTTTATGTCTTAATCTCCTTAAAGACAAAGCCAATCAAAATTTCTGGACAAAAAAATTATCTTGCTCCTTTGAACAGCGAGTTTGTTGGACTGTCTTACAAATGCACAAAGATGCAGGCATCAGTCAAAAAGCAGAACCAAACAGTAGGAAAGACAATATATTAACCATTAAGATATTATCTAAAGCTCATTAAATGATGGATTTGGGCTTGCTTTCTCCTACCAATCTGCCAGTAGCGAGGGAGACTAACAGGAAAATGCATGTCTAAGTGAGCAGGTTCATTAAGCCCATGTAAATGCTGCAGCATCCGGAACTTTCAAATCTTGGCAACCAGGATAATAATGGTAAAACTGAAACACCCAGAAGAAAATCCATCTCTTCTCTACCCTCGGCGTTATTATGCCTCACCAATTCTGCCTGCTCATTACCAACATTGCACACATTCAAATGAGCCAATGGAAAATGAGCATGCACACAAACACAATATTGTGCTCTCTGGGGTATGAGGGGAAGGACCGATGATTCTGCACATGATACAAGCTCAACTCATCAAGGAACTGACAGGAAAACAACACTAAACCAATTTTGTTACTTAGACTCATTGCTTTTCATATTATATATGACTGGAATTACAACATCGGGGTATGTTCTTCATTCTCAATCAAACCCTGCAATAGATTAGAATATGTAACTTAAGATAAAAAAGGCCCCCTGAATCTTTTTAATGGATAGTTGAGGAAGTATGACTCTCTGAATGAGAATTATAGCTGTCAGCTGTAACCTGGATTACTTTTATCCGTATAATTTTTTAAAGCATGCAATTGTTTGAGGTGGTCACAATGTTCTTAAATAACATCCCTTTATTAGATAACAATGTTAAATGGAACAACTTGTCAATGAAAAGGTCAGTGTTTGTGGGAGTCATGATGATTAACATGATTATTTACAGACAGTAGAAAAATGGATTAAAGAATAAGCATTACACAACCTAAAATTAGAATAATATTCAAATGGTTGGAAGTTTAAAGTCCAGAGGTCCATAATTCTTGTAATGCAAGAAGGGGGGTAAGGAAACACATCAATAAATATCATTTCACCAAGGCTACAGAAAAAAAATATATTAAAGACGCAACTGTTTTGACAAGTTATAGGGCCATCAAGGGGGCTCAGTTTAACTGTGGTGGTGCTTTACAGCGAGTGTAGTACGTATGTAGTGAGTAGGGGGAGGTAGTAGCCACTGATTGGGAAGCGCCAAGTGTTTGCTGGGCAGGACAGTCACACGAGGCTGTTATATTAGCTACACTCAGATTAAGAGATCTTTAAATGGGGTAAAACGGCCCTTGGGGAAGGTTTACATGAATGTGGCTGGTTTATGATGTCTTATTACTAGTTTACATTTATATTTAGAAACCATGTCGTTTGAGCTTATCCTAATCATGAGATGGACACCCAACATTCATTGAGCTCCCAACTTCGGTTTGACAGTGACAAACCGCCACCACAGAGAAGGCCTGTTTTCTTAAGTAAATCAGTGTTTTTTATGGTTACACGTCCTTTTCATCTATTAAACATGTTTGGCATTAGATACATGTAATAATGCCTTATCAAGACAATGGTAGTACAATAGTAGTGAGGCAAGTGAAGCTGTAAAAAAACAAAGCTT
Source organism: Cyprinodon variegatus (assembly GCF_000732505.1). Lineage (NCBI taxonomy): Eukaryota > Metazoa > Chordata > Actinopteri > Cyprinodontiformes > Cyprinodontidae > Cyprinodon > Cyprinodon variegatus. The sequence goes on along the minus strand of NW_015150928.1, from coordinate 70,595 downwards.
AATTATTATGGTGAGTTCACACCAAACATGGTGTCCACGGTAACTTTCTCTGACAATGAGGGGAGTAGACAGTTGTGCATCCCTGAATGAGAGAGGCTTCACTGCACTCCCCTTGCAGACCACATCATCATATAGAGGAGCTTAATCTTCTATTTCAACTAAATATGGCAGACAGCGATTTAATAGATCAAGTCACAGAGCTTTTTTTGTTTTCCTGCAGGAAGCCGATATCTGTAGGTCTATTCCGATTCTCCAGAGATGGAACCAGTTTGGAGAGAACCACCACCGACTCCGAGAGCTGCATCTCAATAATGAATTTGGCTGTACTTCCTCGTGTCTCGCCTGAAAGAGAGCACCAGTGCTGGGGAGATACAGTGACTGGACGGGTCTAAACTGGAGCCAGGACTACAAATGATTCAACAGTTTTCCTGCGATCAGAGATGCCTACCGGACCAACAGTGAGCCAGAATACGGAGAGGCTGGGGCTAGCTCCAAGGCCTCATTGGGTAGGATCGAAAGAGCACAGAAGTACATTAGATAATCCTGCCAGTTTCCACCGTCTCTCTCTAGTGGGGAGAGGTGGTGGAAATTGGCCAGTGGCTGTGTTGAAATAAGGGAGGACAACAAAGCGTTCTTCTAGGGCCAAATTAAATCAGCTTATTTTGATGACACCTAAAAACCTCTTAAGAGCATTCCTTACTTCATCCTCTCTCAACATTATTCTCTTTAAATTACATTTTGACTGAAAAAAAACTTTTGTCTTTGCTGCTTAGAGTTGTTTTTGTTATGATTACAGGAAAGTAAATAAATAAACATATTAGAAAGTTCCTACTGGCCAGTCTCAACAAAATTGAAAACTGAGTGGTGATATTAGGTAAAAAGGTGGTTTCGCCCCCTACGGTAATATTAATGAGGGAATTCTCATTTGCCCCAAGTGTTTTAATGTGAATTTTCCACCAATAACTTGCATAAGACAAACGTGATGCCAGCCACCTCGTTCAGTTGCAGACACCTTTCTGTCCAGCTTCACAACAGACTTTTAACCCCGCCCATAAGCTCTCATCCACATTCCAGGTAAAGCGGTGCTCATTGCGAAAGCAGATCAAGATGTTTGAGAGAAATAAGAAAAAAAAAGTTGTGATAGAGAAATGTATAATTCTGAGAAATTTTTTTTCACTCTGATTGCAAAAAAAAAAAACAATAAAGAATGTTTTTCCTTGAAAAACGTTTTTCAAATTTAAATTTCTTTTTTTATTTATTTAGTGACAAAATATGCTCAGTCAAAACTTTTTCATCAGTCTCAAATAACATCAGTTTTTGCTATCAGTGTGGAAATATGTTGTCTCCAACAAATATATTTCACTTTCAAAATGATTTTCCCCTTTCAGGTCACATTTTTTTTTTAATGTAATTAAAAACAGAAAAAAATAGTTGCTCCCCGTTAACCCGAGGTCACCATTCAACCAGTTCCTGATTATATTTGCAGCAATATGAATTCACAGAAATGTTCAGATTTTTTTAACGTTAGCAGTGACCACTCTCACCCTGTGGAATACACTGCTGGTCCCCCTCATGGTTTGCATAGAGACACCATATAAATCAGCTGCTCTTGTGTTGTGTTCAAACTAATCAAATTATTTTGCTACGTGTTTTTAATTTTAGGGTTCTATAAAAAGTCCTACACTGAGGAAGTTTAATTATAAATATTACAACTTTAATACTGATATATGTAAGAACTATTACATAAATGTTAAACATATACAAATTTTCCCCATTATTCAAGATTTTCTGTCAGAAATATATAAGTTAAATAACGTGTTCCACTGCAAGTCTTAACACAAAAATGCATTTTTTTTTTAACCAATAACACATAATAAGTAATTTATGGTAAGGATTGGAGATATGGCATAAAAATCTAACCTCAGATTTTTGTTCTCTTTACAAACAATGACAACCAGTGCATTGAAAAACTTGCTTTTATTTAAACCAATCCCACTGGGAGTTGACCTTAACTCAAATGGCATTCATGCTGTGAAACAAATATACCACTAAATGATTGCAGCTGGTGGTATCACACGGTGAGCTAGTTTATCATTTATGAGTGGACATAAGTGCAAAAAGTGACACATTGGCATCACTCTAAAGTTGTAGAAGCCTAAGGAATGAAATGATCTGAAAGAAAATCCAGATTTTCCAAAAAGTACACCTTCATGAACAAAACAAAAGATGTATCAATAAAATTGATTGTGTCCAACCTATGTATCAAATTGAAATAACGACCAATATGCCCCCCCATTCTTTCCACCTACTCTTTTTCAGGAGCAAACATTTAATCTTGCACGTTGCCAAAAAACACCTTTCAACACTTTTAAAAAACAGGGCTTAATGATATTTGTTCAATACATACGTAAATACAAGTAAAACTTTTCAATATAAAGACATGTTTTCCAGTTGCACTCTGCACTTCATGTTTGACAAGAACCTTTTTTCAACTCAGAAAGGTATTCTCTTGTATACAAATATTTGGATCAATAAAGAAAACCAATTAAATACTTGTTTTAATTAGACAACAAACACATATATCTTTAGGGCATTTTTGTTACGTATGGTCTTTACAGATAAGAGGAAACCTTTGAAACTATCACTCATGATTATGAACTGAGGCTTGATTTGAGCTTTTAGCTGAATTATTCCAGTATTGATATTTGGAAGGACTCACAATTTAGTAATATTTTCAGTTAATTTTGAAAGACCTAGCATTTACTAAGTGTTTCACCTTTGAGAGACAGATCAAGCACTGAACTGAGGCTATCGAGTCAAATAGATTGAATTATATGCTATATTTTATTAAACAGACCTGTTTACCTTTTCCTCTAAAACACTACAAAAGCTTACATTTGAAGTTTTACGGAAACCAGCATGACATAGACAGAACAATTTGGAGTACAAAAATAAAAGAAAGCTCTGCTTTTGTAGATTTCAAAACCAAAAGTTATCACAGGCACAGAATTAATCTCCATAGTATTTTGAATAATCTGCAAAGATCAACTCCTGGCCTGGGTGGCTGGGGGCTTGGAAGTAAAATGGCAAAGCTGACATCATTATTTACAATAAGAATAAAGTTAAAATAATTAGTTGTCATTAATATTAATTGCCAACATGCTGGAGTGTTCAGTTTCATTAATTCTTTACATCCATGGCTACAATCCTGTTACGCTACAGTTCCAGGATCCCACTAAATCTCTTAGGTTTTGCTTCTAAACTTAGAGAGTCCAGTTCAGGCAATATGACCTAAAAAAAAAATACAGCTGTTTTTAGACAGAAAAGCTATAAATGATATATAATGCTGGATTTTTTTTTTTTTTACTAATGATTAATATGGAAGAGTTGAAGCAGGGCAGCAAGGTTTTTCTTCACTATTTAGAATTGGCACCTTTGGGAGTATCTCATTCTGTGATTGATATCACTCAATTGCACCGATCCCCAAACGCAGGTGCAGATACTCAATTTGACATAAAAACAACAGCTCGTAAAAAAATTGTGTATTAGAGCAGAATCACAAGCCACCAGACCAATAAATAATTAGAGGACAGTAATTTACCAATGACAAATCTAGATTTTTTTATTTGCTGCAGCTGAAATGGAGGACCAACAGGGACAAGCTTAAATACACCGTGGACTGTTTTATATACTCTCCTTGGCTCAGGAAAAAAAACTAACTATAACCTGGATTCCTTTATTTATATGAAATCTACAAGGTTTTACTCTTTAACACTAAAACAGATATAAAATACCTGTAGATCCGACAGTATGGCCAAAGAAGTGTCATTAAAGTTTAGCATAGTCAAATAACATGCATTAAGATTTCCAAGTGTGTTTAACCATGTTCAGGGACATGCAGGGTAGCCTTTCAGAGAGTTGCTTCACAGAGAAGAAAAATGTGAAGCAAAAGATAAGAGTTTTAATTAAAACTACATCAATGTTAGTACAGCACCAGTTTCTGTCCTTTAAGAATTCCTTGTAGGTTTTCTTAAGAAAAAAGTGAGATGACGGTCAACTTGAGAATGTTTTCTTAATGTTATTCCAAGCTCTTACAAAAGCGGAGAAATTCTTTGCTTTGCACCCTCTCCTTTTGGCAGGAACACCTGTGTGTTCTCGGCACAGCAGCACACTGTCATCATGTTGACAAGTACGCTTTGTCAAAATAAATTGGCAAGAATGCGCACAAGTCTTCGTATTAGGACATGTAACCTATGGACATATCTGGGCAAGTAAGTGAAGTAAACAAAGCACCACTCCTGTGAAGACATCACCTATCAGTATGCATGTATTGTTATGCAATGTTAAATTAGCAGGGGTATCTTACAGGGGTTAGTAAGAACATGATTTTATTTTCAGTCTAAAGAGTGTAAGAACAACAAGCAGATCTGCATAACAAGAAGAGGGGAGCTAAACTTAGTAGATTGACATCTAATATGGGCCATACTGTGCTATATGCATGGTGATAAGTATAGTACCTATAGTAAATATAGGCACCAGGAAGGAGCCCCCAACAAGCTGGCTGATGACAAATATTGCATTGACCAACAAAACCTTGATATAGTTGGCTCTATGTATATTAATTAATCACTTAAAGTAATGCCAATGACGTTTTGAAAGCAGCAGATCCTTGATCATCTGCTGCTATGGAAAATACCCATTTCATCCAGAGAGCTGAATGGTTCTAGTTCATCCATATTTGACCCAAAGCATTAGACCAGCTTCAATAAGAATCATACTGCATACTATTCTTAAAGTAATATAAAAACTGAAAAGGTCTGAAAAAGTTCCTTTTCTAAATTTGAACATCAGTTTTTTTATTTAACTGGTTAAAATTAGAGGATGCAAACCATACAGCTATTTTTTGCAATATACATATCCTAAAAAAATATCTGCCTTATGAACATAAATATACACTTTTTTTTTTTATATATATAAGTACTAATTAGTCAGACCGCCACATATATTCCAAATAATACCTTATCCTTCTGAAAGTAAAAATCAGCCCCATAGGCTAAAATTATTTCTCTGCTTCAGTTTAAAAATCTTTTCTATGAAAGAGTCAGGATGGCAAAAGTTCCTTAGTGAAATGAGTGTAGCATGAGAGCTGTTTTGAAAGCTTGAAAAGACATCTCTAACGTGGGAGCACTTTGGATTCAAACCAAATGAAAATATTATCTTCTACTGCAGTAATTTCTGGGACAATTTATCGCCTCACAAGATCTGCTATTGTGACAGGCCTGGGCACATTTAGAGGTTTAGAAGCTTGAGATCACTGTTGTAGCACCATTGTGTATACTGGTAACCCAATTTAACCAATGCCTGAATATGAATTTGTAAAAAGAAAAAAAAACTGATTGACATCTAAACTTTATAAGGAACTCATCTTCAAATCTATTATTTATTCAACCTGCTGAGACAGGGCACCTCAGTACATCTAATTTAACACATCCATTAACTATGATGGCATCCAGCTAATGGTGAACACAATTATGATTCTTTTTGTCATACATCTACAACTGGAAAACAGTTTTTGACCCCTTTGGGGCCAGATTTTTCCAATTACAGCTTTACTTGTTGATGTTGCAGCTCATTCTGAATCTGACATCTGACATGGTGAATGCTGGCTGTAGCAGAGGCTGTATTTTAGTGATCTCACTGGTTTGCCTTTCTGTTATGAGCCTGGTAACCACTGACCTTGACAGCATGATAGGACAGCCCTCATCCTGAAGCTGAAACTCTGATAACAGTGTCATCCATCATAGTGGCAATGAACCCAACACACAGGTCGAAAACCTCAAGTTTATAGTGGATCCTCACCTATACCAAGAATAATGGAGATGCATACCCACACAGGCTGACAATTGGGAAAAGCCAGCTGTAACGTCTTTTAGCCTTTAAAGGATACACCAGAATGCTCATTTTTGTCAGCTATTAATGATGCATGGAGCTCCATGGAGTTGTGGGATATAGAGCCGTCATTCAAACCCTCGATTCTTACACACATTCACACACAAGTGCACAATGCACACCTCACAACCCTTCAAAAACATCTCACAACCATACATGGGCATACACATGAACTAAAAACTGTTTGCCCCCTTCTCTCAGAGCTTGCTCTCATTATTTTCTTTTTTAACTTTTTTCCTGGGGCTTTGCTGGAACAGTCCACAGCTTCATCGTATCACCTCCTGACAGAAAAGACCTCAATTCCACACCAGCACACACTAACAAGAGAGCATGAATTCTTCTTACAGCATATAGGTCACTTCTGCCTTTATAAATGGCATTTAAAAAAGAGGTTAAAAACAGTTAGAGCTAAGCTTTTTGTCCATGGTAAGATGCTTTTTTTTAAGTAGAAGCATTGAATTTGATATATAGCTAAATTTAACAAAAATCTCATTGAACTGTTCATACCGTAACTTAATACCAATATTCTATTTCTGGATAAATGATGACCTAGTGGTTAGAGCGAGAAAGCTACATGTTTCTCAGTTCTGCAGACAGCCACTCTTGAGCCGGGCGTACACTGTGCGATTTTTTCAGTCGTTGCACGCAGCTACTGCTCACACTGTATGAATAAACTGCAGGGCTTCATCGTACAGTGTGAGTTAACAGCTCACGGTTTACAACCATCCTTGCTTGTGAACCTTCAGAACACAACAATCCCGCCCCCTTGATAAACGACCAAAGTCACTTTGTTCACCGGTGTAAAGTTGGGCACCACTTGGGAGAATTCGGAAATGCAACAGTTGGAACAGCCGTTTCCCTGCAACTTTAAGTATTGTTTTATGCAGCAAAAAAGATGCAGGATCTGCTCATGCATCCAGACACACCAGCTCTATCTTTATAAAATATACTGAATCCCGTTTAATTTTCCTTCATGTCTAGTGTTTAGATATGTATGACTTTTTTTCTAGCACCCCTCAAAAAAATATTTTATTTCAATCTGATGGAGGATGGCTTTCAGTAATCCTCCCTTGCCACTGAGCCAGTAGATATTGCGCCAGAGTCTATAGTACAGTATATGAATTCAGTTTAGGCATAGGAAGCCCACCAGGCATTGCAGAGTGCCATAAGAGATCATCCAACACAGATCATTTGAAGGACGATGCTAATCCTTTTTATGTACTGCCCATTTTTGGGGCTGATTCGGTGGGTCAATATTGCTTAAAATAGCACAATTATTAAAAAAAAGTCTAAATTAGAAAAATTTATGAAATGGCAGCTGAATGCCCTTTATGAATCAGCAAACACGCAAGTACCTTGCCAATACTGATATAAGAAAAAAAACACTAATATCTGTCAAAATTATTGGCCGACAGATATATCAATCTATCTCTGGTTTCTAGCAATCCTGCTATAAGTGTCATTTATTACAAATATTAAGAGCAAAGGCAATGCAAGACAACACATGTATAAAAACAGTAGTTTTTTTATTTTCATCAAAAAACAAAATGCTTTCATAGTTGATGTATGCAATTAGGGCTGCAACAACAAATCGATAAAATCGATAAAA